>NC_061508.1:266408767-266438237 GCF_022539505.1 Lolium rigidum
ATGAAGTATACCCACAACGGTAACGCTTTTTCTCCTAACACAGCGACGAATCCGCTCAAAGCTGCGACTCGCCCGGTTAGCTGCTTGTATTTCTTTCAACTTCGTTGGCTTTCTCATTGTTACTATGGCTTGTATTTTGTCGGGATTTGCTTCAATCCCTCTTGCTGAAACTAGAAACCCCGGAAGTTCTCCGATCTGGGACGCCAAAAGAACACTTCGTCGGGTTCGGCTTGAGGCGGAATTTGTCGAGGTTGTCAAAAGTTTCTTTGAGATCCTCGATCGGCGTTGCCCCTTTTTTGACGTTATGACGACATCATCGATGTATACTTGCACGTTTTTCCCGATCTCGTGTTGCTAAACACTTACGCATCATCCTCTCGATATGTTGCTCCCGCATTTTTTAGACCGAAGGGCATTGTCTTGTAGCAAAACACGCCGTAAGGTGTAATAAACGCTGTTTTGGCTTCATCATCTTCTTTTAATCTGATCTGGTTATAACCAGAGTATGCATCCAAAAAGGAAAGACGTTCACAACCTGCCGTGGAGTCGATGATTTGATCGATCCTTGGGAGGGAAAGTGATCCTTAGGGCAATGTTTGTTGAGACACGTAAAGTCGACGCACATGCGAAGGACTGTCGTGTTTTTCTTCGGCACCATCACTGGGTTAGCTACCCATGTGGCTTACGTAGATATCTCTCTGATAAAACCAGCTTCCTCTAGTCGATTTATTTCTGAAAGCATGGCTTTGCGGTTTGGTTCCGAAAAACGCCGCAAAGGTTGTCTGATTGGTTTCGCTGTTGGATCCAAATTTAGGTGGTGCTCGGCAAGTTCCCCGGGTACTCCCGGCATGTCAGCTGGACACCATGCGAAGATTTTCCAGTTCTCACGGAGGAACTCGACGAGCGCGCTTTCCTATGCGATATCCATGTTGTTTGCAATGGATGTTGTCTTTTTTGGGTCTGTCGGGTGAATCTGTACCTCCTTAGAGTTTTTCTCTGTGTTGAAAGTTGATTCTTTATTTGGCCTTCCAACGTCTGGCAGTACGTCGTAATCAGTCATGCTTTTTGACGCTAGATACTCAGCTTGCATCCCAAAAGTTTCTGATAACCGATGGAAATCCTTGTCGCACTTATCAGCTAAGGCGAAACTCCCTTTGACCGTGATTGGTCCTTTGGGTCCAGGCAATCTCCACAACAGGTATGTATAATGTGGCACTGCCATAAATCTAGCATATGCTGGTCGTCCCAACAGAGCGTGGTATTGCGATGGAAAATCCACGACTTCAAACTCCAGCTTCTCGATTCTATAATTCTCTCGGGTCCCAAACTGGACATCGAGATTGATTTTTCCCAATGGATAGCTTGGTTTTTCCGGTGTGATGCCGTGGAACCTTGTGTCTGTTGGTTTCAAGTTTGCTAAGGATATGTTCATCTTCCTCAATGTATCTGCATACATAAGGTTTAAGCTGCTGCCACCATCTATGAATACTCGAGAAACGTCAAATCCTGCGATAACTGCCGGCAGAATAAGTGCTGACTGCCCCGGTCGAGGAACTTGCTGCGGATGATCTGCTATTGTGAAGCCGATATCTTGTCCTGACCAATTAAGGTACTCAACTGTTGGTGGAGGCATTTTCTCTGCCATAAACACCTGTCGTGAGATTACTTTTTGAGCTCTATTGGACGGCCTTCCCTTCTGAATCATCGACACTGCTCCGTTGGAGTTAGGATCAACATAGGGTGGTGGTGCGGGTGCTGCCGCTATTCTGAGCTGGTGTCGATTGTCCTCTGTAATCGCGGGAGGTGGCGGTAGATGAACTTCGCTCCTAGGCTCCCGAGGGTTTCTCGTGTCTGCTCGAGCGTGAGCATTTTCTGCGTATCCGAACATTGCCTGAAAATTTCGACGGTCTTTCTGCAGGTGCCCCGACCTGTCTTTTCCCGTTGTCTGTCGAGGAAGAAGTGCATACGGCACGGTCCGTTCAACATTTCCTCGGGGACACGAAAGGTCTTGGAAACCTCGGCCCACTATTTTGTCCAGTTGCGGGAGTCATCCCTATTATCGCTTCGCTGCTCATTGCTTCTCCGATAATCATCTCTCGTTGTTTCCTCCTGCGCCGGCTCGGAATCCGGCCGAAATTTGCCCTGGAGCGTCGTAGTTACGGTACTGCCGAGGAAATCGTCGCCTCAATTGATAATTTCGACCACGGTCCTCCTCCGGCGACTGTGTCGTTTATTGTGGACAGCGTCTTCTCCGTCCGCCCATCTATTTGCTATCTCCATCAACGCGGATACTGTTTTTGGATTGGTTCTTCCCAAGTCCTCGACAAAATCTCCACGCCTAATTCCTGCGACAAACGCATCTATTGCTCTCTCGTCAGATATATTTTCTGCCGAGTTTTTTATGATGTTCCACCTTTGGATGTATTTTCTCATTGACTCATCTGGCTTTTGTCGACACGCCCTCAGCTCTTCTAACGACGCAGGTTTTTTACACGTGGACCTGAAGTTCTTGACGAATATGTCCTCGAAACTTTCCCAGCTGTCGATGGATCCTGGCGGAAGTTTTTGGATCCAAGATCGTGCGGCTCCACTTAAGTGCACCTGAATGCTTTGCATGGCTGTTGCTCTAGTTCCTCCAGTTAACTTCACCGTCTCGAGGTAATCAATTAGCTGATCCTCTGGATCTTGCAAGCCGTCGAACTTTTTGAAGTGATCGGGCAACTTAAATCCCAACGGGACTCGAGTTTTTCGTACTCTCCTTGTGAAGCACGGCAAGCCGCACATATCCTCGTCGTTAAGCTCCGGGGATTGCCGATGATCCCGTCTGCTTTGTCTCGCTCTATCGACCCTTGCTTGTGCTCCTGTGTCTCTTGCTCCGCTTGGTCCTTCAAGAACTGCCGCTGTTGCCGCTGCAGGTCGTGGACTATTTTGCCTTGCCGCTCCTTCGGGAGGCGTTGCTACGAACGCTGTCCCCATAGCTCCAACTCCTGCTAACGCCATGTTGTATAATGTTTCCCTTGGATCTCCTGGAGGTGGCCTGGATGCGAGGATGTAAGCTTGTGTCGCCATATACCCAGCTTCTGGTGTCTTAGGGATAATATTTCCTCTTGTATCTATCGACATAAAGGACATGTCGAGGTTTTGCACCAAGTGCTCTCTTTACCTTCGGGTATGTGTTGTAACCTTGATCTTCCTCTCGTTCGAGCCTCCCTATGACTATCACCCGAAACTCTAGATTGTCCACTTAGATCTGCCCTTCTCTCGCTAGATGCGATGCTGCCTCCTTTCTCCTGTTCAACTCAGTCATGTCTGTTTTTCTATTTCTCGGGCAGTTCGTGCGAGCCTATATTGATAAGCTTGTAGTTCTTGAGCTGTAGCTGTTGTCGTCATTGGCTCCGACCCATCTAGGGCTTTTGCCGCTCTGTCCCAGGATGCCTGTGGAAGTTGAACTCTGACTCGTGGTGTGGGCCCGACATATTTAGTGCCCAAACCTCTCCTTAGATCTGAGGGATCGACAAAAGGATTACCCAATTCGTCGAAAGCCTCCGATGTTTCCTCTTGATTTTCGATAGCATAAATCTGATGATATTTGGTACTCAGATCTATGTTGGGTTTGGTGACATCATTGTTGAGATTGATGAAGACCTTGCCCATTGTGATGGATTTGTCGATGAAGTCGTAGCCGTCGACATCGCTTGAGCCATCGCTTATATATGAGTCCGCGAGATGACTCAAACGATGTGTCGCCGAAGATCTTGGCGAGTCTCTCTCTTGTTACGATGTCGACGTAACGTGTTGCCGAAGTTTCTTCTTCCGACTCGATTGACGATGCATAGCTTGAAAAATCGGAATCGATCGCCGACGATCCCGACGAAATCGGAATTTCGACACGATACGATCCTTCCTTCTCGACGCGAAAGTGGAACCTTCCGAACGTCATCTCCAAGGGCTCCGCCGTACACGCATATGCATCCAAACGGGAGGGTGGGTGAGGAACAAAATCGACAAGACCAGCGAGCGATCCGTTTACCTCGATCCATAGCGTTGCTTCCGATTGATGATGTCGAAGATCTTGAACGTGCCATCGAGATCGGATCCTTACGCCTCTAATCCCCACGAGACGGCGCCAATTGACAAGGGATTAACTTGTCAATGCCTATGGATTGTAGGCTAGGGTTTAGTTAGAAGTAGAGGGCAAGTAGATCTCGAAGGTTTCAGCCGAAAAGTACTCGACGAATATGAAAACTAGGGTTTGCAGACAATGATTCGATTCTTCGTCCCTCGACTCCCCCTTTATATAAGAGGTGGAGCCAATGGATTCGTGCTATACAAGATTACAGAGTCCGGGACGGTTTCTAACTCATCCCGCCAGATTACAAATAACACTTCCTATTACAACTCTATCTTTTCCTTAAATACATCTTGGGCTCCCGAATCTTCTTATTCTTCGGGTAGTGGGCCTTCAATAAACCCCGGGTACTATATTCGGCAGGCCCATTTGGGATGCCTATGTCACCTGCATAGGAGAAAATTGTATCGTTGTAGTATAGCAAATGTGGATGGTACTCCCAAAATTTAGTGTTGCCGTATCAGCCTCTTGACCTTCCTTTCTATGAACTCCTATTTATGGTGCATTCCAGAAACAAAAAAAATATCAGAATGTACTTATCAAGACAAATCTTTCAAAAAATCTTGAGCGTCACTTATTTCTTAGCTGAGGGAGTAAGTGCACTTCCCGCGGCGCGACGTAAACGGACGCTGAGCGACCGTTTTCGTCCGCCGTGACCGGAAATGCGTCTGGCACCACCTCCAGTAAGGTGACGCAAAGTGACCGGACCGTCCGCGGAGACGGAAACCTGGCCCAAATATGCGCCTACGCGGAAAGTGTCCGCTCGCGTCTGGTGGACATTTTGTCTGGTCCGCCTGGCAGTGACCCAGCGTCGATGCGTCTTCTCCGCCAGTACTGGCGCCGAGGCGTCGTTTCGGAAGTCTGCGGCCGGTAAATGGCGATGTCTCGCGTGGCGCGCGACCGTCGCCTACCTCTGTGCACGAAGTAATGTCGATGCCACGCGTGTCGCGGCCCTCGCCCTGCTTTCGATCTATATAAACAGGGGCGGTAGCATCTCATCTCCTCCCCACTAAACCCTAGCCGCCGCACAACCTCCACCATAGCGCCGCTGCCGCTCAGACTCCATCGCAGCCACCATGAGAAATGTCGGTCGTGGCCAGGCTGTCGCGCCTCCACCTCCACCTACACCTCCCACTCCACCTCCCCCGGCCTCGAGCTCCGACGAGGAGTTCGACTCCGACGACAGCACGGGTGACCTCCTCGACCCGGTCAGGGACGCCAAGTACCTGGCTGACGTGGAGAAGGAAGCAGAGGAGGAGCGGGCGGCCCACGCGGCGTTCGACGCCGAGATGGAACAGCGCAGGCTAGCGGCCGCCGCAGCCGCAGAGGAGTCCGACTCCGACATATCATGGTCTTCCGATGACCCTGATGCGCACCCCGGAGGAGAGGGCGGTGGAGCAGAGAGCAATAGTCGAGTCATTCGAGACGCTCAAGGACGACGCTGCGAACGCGAGGCTGGAGCAGTGCTTGCAATAGGACGCGGCAGCGCACCGAGCTATAGCAACCGCACGGGAGGCGGCGGAGAAGCAGGCGATGGAGCGCCGCAACGACGGGACCGGCCCGTCCGGAAGCTAGTAGTCTAGGCTTCTAGATCTACATTGTATATTTTTTATGCATTTAAATGTACTACTTTTTATATTTTTAAATACGTTGCAAATCTAAAAATGGGTTGCCCCGGTGGGAGCACACCCAGACGCAGACGGACGCGCGGACAAAATATGTCCGTGGGGCGATGCAAACGGACACTCGTGACCACTTTTAAGCGTCCGAAATACGTCGCCCCGTTGGAGATGCCCTAACAAAGACATACAGGAAAGAGTTTCAGTCACAGCGTTGTGAGAATCCGTGCCGACGTCGCTCGTGGCCGATGTGCTTGTCCGCGTGAGAACGACGATATCACCCCTGACCGAGCCCACGACCACGAGCGATGCACGCCCATAACTTCATCAGGACGGCATGACGGGCAGCATGGGCGACAATACTGAAGTTCCACTTGAGTAAAATACAAGATAACGATCTATGATTTGGATGCAACTGCCCGCTATACCCTGAGAAATATGAAAACACTAGTTGGGCGAACTGCCAAGCCTACTTAAATGGCCATAGGTCAGAGATCGATGCGTGCTCCCAGTTGCGAGCTTGCCGTGCCGGGGAAACCATGGAATCGGAGAAGCCATCGAGCTCCGGATCAGCTAAATGCACTGCACGTGAATTAAAACCAGACAAGCATCACTATTTAATAACCTGCGAGGGTCTCGTTGAGAGAGACGGCGTGCCGGGCGCCTCGAGTTTGACATAATGACATTTGCCCTAATTCTGCCGTGGCTGTTCATCCGATATTCAACTGGTGGAGAGGCCCAATCGCTGACATAGGCAGGGAGATTATTGGCATCTGTGTATAAAAATGTCAGCGAACAGCTTCTCAGCTGCCGGCTGGAGTGGGGTGGATTGTCAGCCAGACAGACTTGCCCTCTGAGATCTTCTTTAAGAGATCAACTGAATCTTGGATGGCTCTGAAGCGAATTAACAAACCATCAAGTGGATGCACGAGGCCTGCGAGCGAGGGGATTTCATATCATCCAATAATGCGATCACAGAAATAAAGAATATATAATGTTTACATTGACCAAGCTGGTTGTTCTGGTCGAACAGCTCCCTTGTTCTCTTCTACTACCATATCTCTGCAGACCTATTCTTTTGCACAATCACAACAGTGACCTAATCTTCAGCATCGAGGCATCATGATCTGTACTGAATCTTCTAATCTAAAAAATGTTAATGTGCAGATAAGAGAACCAGATTGCTTGATTTAGGAACAGACATAAAAATAAGATGGGAAAATCAGTATGATGCTGCATTTTCAGAAGAACTTGTTCATGGGCTACATCAACAAGTTCTGACAGATCGCAAAATGTGGATTGCTGGGCAAATCTCCTTTGGCAGAACACAAGCTGACTAGTAAGAGGTGAAGAAGCCCAATGACGGTCTGCCCAAGGAGATATGGCCCGGTAATCTACAGCTCGCATGCACACACACACTGTATTTCCGTTTTTGTTTCGAGGTGTACCTGATGGAATGGCTTGGTGCATTCCTAGGTTCCAACAATAAGGTATTTATATGCATTCCACAATACCAGTTTGGTGCTGAAGCTGGCATCAGCATATCCGCTCATGCATCTGCCTTGCTTGAAGATGGATGCCAAAGAGCATTTTTCACTTTTCCAGGTCTGTGTGGCATATCTTGCGCATTTTTTAGCACGCATATTTCAGTAGTAGGCATAAAAATTACTCTCTTCAGGTTTCGCTAAAAAAAAGGTACTACTCTACATGAAAATTAGTCCCTCCTGGTTTCCTTAAAAAAGGCACTCCCTCCGCTAAGAAAGTATGACGCTTTAAAATTTAGTGGTCAAACTTGTTTAACATGGTCATTGTCTACACCAAAAGATATTTGGATCTTACGAAAAATATTAACATTCTATTTGTCATGTTACTTCAAAACTTATGCACCCACTTGTTTAACTTTGCTCCTAGTCTAATACACCAAAACATATTGGATGATATGAAAACATTTAACACTATATTTTTCATGTACCTTCAAAATAGAATGAAGATCATGCTTATTTGTCACAGGCGGCATGTGTTCTTGAACAGATGGAGTAACTTATAACCACCGTGGCTTATTTGTCACAGGCGGCATGTGTGCACTTGTCTTTTTTCCATAATCTCGCTTTGGTTTAAAGAATCGATTGTTTATCTACTCTGTTACTGCAAAAAAAAAAATCTTCAGTGAGGCTTCGTAAAATGCAATGTATCTGCTGCGCCATTTTCTCTGTATTCTATGCAATGTTCTGTAAAAAAGAGGTGGACTCTGGCTAAAGCCTTAACAAGTAAAACTAAATAATGGTAACATGTAGCATATTTTTGCAATAATAAAAGACAAAGATCTGAGAACAGCATGTTAATGATCGTGTCAATCTAAGATCAGATGATAAATTGTGATGCGGCTTTTCGACACCCACAGCAGCAGCTGGTGCGTCCTTTCTGTAAAGCCCAGCTTTATCCAGGAGAATCAGATACTTACTAAATTCTTCAACAGATCAGACAGCTTCTGACAGCACATAATGGGAAGATCCATAAGAATGTTCCGAACCAAAAGAACAATATAACCTGTCATCCATCACATGAAAAAGGGCACGATCTGCTTGTGGACCTTTGAATGTGTATATATAAGTAATTAGGGAAGTACCTGCATGAATACGTAGAAGATGGTGCAATTGTCTTAGCTTGCGAGCCTTTCCAGCTAACTAGTGCAAGGTAGTATTTTGACAAAAATCACTAACAAAGTGGCAGTGATGCCACCAGTTTCTACTCAAGGGAGAACAGAAAACTGAGAAATGGCAGAAACTGCCATGTACTGGTTACAGGATGGCATCCATTTAAAATCGACCAAACACTGTGAACAAAAATAACGGATACCAGGAAATCGGAAGGAACTGACATGGTACTGGTGAATAACGAAATGACATTCCCATTTGACACAAATTTCTAGTGATGATATTGTATAGATAAGGAAATATAAAGTTGTTAGCGTAGCATCAATAATTTCTAGTGACACAAATTTTCTAGCTACTCAGCTCAACAGGATATAATTCTATGATTGTTGAGAACTAAGAACAGAAGTCCACGTTGTTGCTTAATTTAAGGAAATATAAAGTTGTTAGCGTAGCATCAATAATTTCATTATCTTGCACACAAGCCCTTAACAACACTTTGCTAGAATTTTGAATTCAAAATTTAAATTCTAATAATTATCAAGATGATACTTCCACCAATACTGCCAGTAACTAACAGTTACCACCACCTGTTTTATCTAAGTTAAAACAAAAACATGGAAAAACATAACACGTGGCCCATCCGATAAATGTGATTAAAAGGTTTCTGCTCACACGGTCGACTTGGAGAACAGGTTCAAGGCAAAAGGCCGTGGAATAAAAGTTTGCACAAAATAGAGATATAAACAGAAGTTTTTGTCAAGAAAAAAAAATGTAGCAAGAAGTTTGATCCAACGATGGCCGATAGTCCAAGTCACCTATGATGGGTTTCAGAATATTGGAAACTGGAGCAACGATTAAAGACTAGTCTGAACGGCCACAAACAGGAGAAAAATATGAAAGAAGAGTACCCAGAAAAAAAAATCAATTTACCATTCTCGCTGTATTTTCAAATGCTCTAGGTATAGAATAGAAGTTCCTATTGTACTTACAAGAATCTTTCAGGGTACCAAACAATAATAAGATTTCATTTATCAGGCATAAAATTTAAATCGTTGGCAGAATCTATTTAACCATGCTAATGTGGTGTGGTGTCACCTGCTAGAATAATTTTCGTTTTCAGCATCTACATACAGCACTCAGTTAGTCTCAATATACATAAATATCAAGTTTCAATGTGAAATTATGCCTCTGGTTTTTCGTCGCGGAAAATCCTTTCTGGTTGCTGCTGTGCCACTTTTTCGAGCTCAAGTTCTGTACACCATACTTGTTTCGAATTGTCAATAGCAAACAATTTGCATCAGAACCAATCAGAACTTATGGTAGCTCCAAGTATCCGTTTTCAGTAACTAGTTTGCAATAGATGTCCTACAAATTATAATAGCTCATGATAGAAAATTTACTAGAATCGACAAGAAGACGGATCATATAAAGTAAGCTGATATAGGATTTAACTCATGTACCGAGAGTTCTAGAGGTAGGTTGGTCTCAAATTTGCAAGAGACGCCACAAGCACAGGGGTCATTCTCTTTCTATGGTCCAACGGTTCGACTCAAAAAGAGAGGTAAATGGGAAAGGTAGAGCTAGAGGAATACCTCTTGAAAGCATTGTCCTGATCTGGAAGCATATCCAGCAGCATATCCACATTTTCTTGTTCGTTTCTGCCCTATATATATTTCATAGTAAGATACAGTGCATGGCAAGCAAAATATTTGAAAGAGTAACAGGAAGAGCAACACGCAACTGAAAACAGACCAACGGTCTTTTTCTCCCACAAATAAATAGATCAGTGGTTGCTACGGAGTGTTTCAGGGTGAGAATCACAGTGCGGTTCTCCTCTGGCATGGATGACAATGTATCCGGCCTTGGACAGTGGACTATGCTACCACCGTCCCTGCCAAAGGAGAATTGCCCTGCCATTCAGAATAAACCCTGCTTTCATCATGCTCTTTGTCACAGCACGCTGCTACTTGCAGGCCAATGGTGGAACAGTCATTCAATAAAGGTATTAAAGCTTCTTTCCAAATGATTACTGTAGAAAGTACTTTTAATAGTACTGTGTATAGTTCACCCAAGAAAAGAATAGTGGGGCAGGGAGGCATTATTTCTTGCATGGGACACTTTGTAGTAAAAATGTGCAAACAACACGATCAGTTATTCAGTTACAGGAATCATGCAAGCCTTGGAGGCAACTTTTGCATACAAAAACTGGGACCTTATTTTGCTCCATCAGAAGAAGAAAAAATATAACATCAAGTTTCAAGACATGATACAAAATAACAAACATCCTCTAAATTCAAGATGTTCATGCTCAAAATAACGATCATATTAATTCAGCATAGCAATTCACTATCATATCTGCTTTGTGGAGCTCATTTGATTACAAATTCATGTCTAGTGATAGTGTTTTCTATCTTGATTTTCAGATGATTCGTGCATCCTAAGCTACTTTCTACATACATTCCAAGGTCAAACAGTTCTCTTGGCCCAAATTTGCAAGGACCACCTTCTCCTGCTTGCTTGATCGGAATCTATTCACATTTAGAATAGCTGAAGTGCTACTTAACTTCACTTAGTAGTTGAAACTCGGAGAGACAGAGAGAGTCCTCTCTCATACTTGCCAATTCCACGGCTGATCAGCAAGGGAATTGGCAGGAACCAACCTTAGTTGCCCCTCGGTAGAGTGAGTCTACTTAGCGAACTGGCAGGACGCGGAGATCGATTGATCAATATGCATATCGAGAGTTGATGGTTGACCGCGGACAATGCTGCTTGCGTAGCAGGGGATGCCCGCTCGTCGGGCCCGGCCTGCTTCCTGCCCGAAAGAAGGCTAACCGGACTAGTGGTAGGGGACCTAACCTTAAAAACCCCTACCCTATTCTCGAACCCTCTGCCGAGCTCTACCCTGTCCGCATTTATTTGGAAGGGGGCCAAAGAAATGTCTCCACCTGCTGCCAACAGTCTTTCTTCGGAATTCTACTGAACGGGTCGATCCTCCCCTCCGTTTGTTTTAGCAACTTATCTGAATATGATGAAAAAATAATCAAAAGAACAGAGCCTGAGTTATAGCACGATCCCGGGGCAAGCACCCACAGGTAGCTGTGCACCCAGTTACATTTCCCACCATGGAAAATTCGTGATATGACAGCACCCAGGAACTTCTAGAAACATCCGAAATCACCACAATGTGCCGAAATCACCACAATGTGCCGCAATCTGAGAGTATCTTTGTAATATCAGTGCTGCAAACAATGCACCTACACGTACAAACTCGCACCAAGCAAGCTGACAAAACTGACAGTGTAATCAAGCATCTGAGGAGGGCTGCCATCATGCAACATATGTATTATATTTATGTACTAGTACAAAATTAATTCATTTTCTACACCATATATGAGACATGTTCGGTTCAGCAGAAGATAATTTAGTCTGCATAGAAGAGGTAGGAAAATAAAGTGAACTGGATTCACGACTGCATGCCTCATAGAGTGAAACTGAAGTGAAAAGCACCAAAATTGATCTGAATTTTATTTGTTGATTAATGGCATACCATTCAACAAGTTTCAATAGGCTTTTTTGCACATAGTTTATGATCTCATCAAACAAAAATGCATAGTTAATCGTCTGGAAATTAAGAATGCATTTGGTCCATCAAACAAGCCAGCCTTGTGGTCAGAGGCAAACATGCTCAGTTTTTAAATCTGAACTTAACAACTGATACCTTGTTGCATCTTAACACCAGATGCTGATTATCTCTTTTTAACTCTGGTGTACAAAGGATTTAAGTGAAAACCTTGTGCAATGCTCATGAAAGTTCAGAAAGGTTGTTAGACAAAATTAAAATTACATGTGTAATGAATCTGCGATCGACGAGAAACTAGTCCAACACTAACTAAGCTGGTTTGGGCGTATCCAGCAGAGGCCCTGGAAGCACCAGTTAATAGTGGTATTCTGAAGGCTATGGAAAATATTAGGAGGGGCAGAGGGTGACCAAATTTGACATGGACGAAGGCGGTAAAAAGCGACTTAAAGGATTGGAATGTTCCTAGAGATTTGGTTGTTGATAGGACTGCATGGAGATCAGCAATTCATGTCCCACAATCTTAGTTTACTCTCTTTGTTTATTTTTCTCTCCCTTTCTTTTGGTTCTTTTTGTTTCGCTTGGGTTTCCTATCTAACTTACCCAACTTGCTTGTGAAAAAGGCTTTGATGTTGTTGGTGGTGTGTAATCTACGACTGGTCATGTCAACACTGAGTGCACAATTTTCAACAACACAAGTAAGCAACTGAAAGCTTGATTGAATAGTCAATGTACAAAAATCACTGGAAAGAAGATTGCAAAAGTGAAAATAATATTACTAGCATTTCATAGAAAAAAGAAAGAATTGAACTGAGCAGTATCATAAATGAAAAGTTCAGATGAAGCTGCATTATCTTCTGGCACCAAACATCACGTAGCCAAGAATTAACTAGCACTGCCAGTATTGTTACATGTAATCTTAACTACACCAAGTAAAAATGAACCTGACGAACATGAATAGAAAATTCTTAGAAGCAACAAAAAATAAATCTAAGAGAAAGCATAACTATCAGCATCCCCCCAAGATGACCACAATGTCGTAGGGGGTTTAAGTAGAGCAAGGTATTCTTATTCAGTAAAGCAGCGCCTATCGGAGTTCACTCCAGGAGGGTGTTGACGATGGATTTGACATTGAGTTTCTTGAGGTCGGTGTACGACTGACCACAGCCAACAAACATGACAGGAGCTCCAGAAACATACACCATAGAAAGAGCTGCTCCAACCTTGTCGTCAATGGTGTCAAACTTGGTGAGCAGGATGCCATCAATCGATCTAGCAGTTGGAGCAGTGGAAAGATCTGTCAGCTTCTGACTAAACTTAGTGAGCTGATCAACAGCGTCATTCCCCACCAGCGCCTCTCCAACAAACAAAACCAGGTCCGGATTATTGAGGTTGATGAGCTTCGAGAGCGCTCTCATGAGTGGCTCATTGTCCTGCATACGCCCAGCGGTGTCAACAAGAACAACATCTGTTTTGTTCCGAGCGGCTTCCTGAATCGCACCCTTGGCCACTACAGCTGGATCCCTTTCATATCCTTTCTCAAAAATAGGAATCTGAAGCCTGCGGGCATGAGTCCGCAGCTGCTCCACAGCACCAGACCTGAAGGTGTCGCACGCTGCCAGCATGACAGTGAGGTCATGCTGCCGAAGCCAATAAGCAACCTTTGCGAGGTTGGTGGATTTCCCGACCCCATTCACCCCGACGAAGACGATGACGTACGGCGCGCCACGCTGCTTGGCAGCATGCACATCTCTCAGCACGTCAATGGATCGCCTCGGGGTCAAAATCCTAACGAGAGCATCTTCCATAGCTGCCTGAACAGAGGAGGAAACCCGCGTGAAGGATCCGAGCTGCTTGCCTACAAGGCTAGCTGCGACCGATTCGCAGAGCTTCTCCGCGATCTCCTCCGCCACGTTCTTGGTCATCAGCCGATCCTTCAGAGCTTTGAGTGCAGGTTGCAGGTCAGACATCTCCAGGGCCGCGTTGCCGCCTGCGATGCTCCTGAACATTGAGGAGAACCAGCCACTCTTTGCTGTGCTGCTCCTCGTGGCTTCATCCTGGTCCATCCCGCTCTTGCCCTGGTTGACCGCCGCCTGGTTCATCGCCGGAGCTCCTCTGGCGTCAGCTGGGTCTGAAAAATCCAAATCCTTGGCCGAAGGCACGTTATCCGGAATCCTCCTCCTCTTATCGGTTGTCACTGGTTTCTTGTCCCTGGGTGCGGGTTTATTCGGCTTGATCTTATGGTGTGGTCGGAAAATAAGTTGCAACTTACTCATGTCAAAAGCAGCAGCATTGCTGGGAGCTCCTTGCTCTTCCCCTTTCACAACCTCGCCACCGTTGCCGGCGTCAGAGTTCTCTTCCACAGCATTGAAGGTACCATCCACCGAGTTGTGCTCCTCCTGCTCGCCATCGGAGTCATCCTTCCCAGACTCGTCACCCGCCGTCTCACTCTCGCCACAACCACCACCACCACCACCACACTCGGGCAGGAGAACGCCGTCAGACCGAGCAGGACCGGGCTTCACGGGGACGGAGGCCGGACGTGCCGCGCGCGCCTCGGCCTCGAGGTGGAGCTGCCGGAACCGCTCCCCGAACCCGTCGTAGGACGCGCGGCGCGGGTGGTAGATCCGCGCGAACTCGGCGGCGACGGCGGCGAGGAGGTCGTCGACGTAGAGGAGGTGGAGCACCTTGCGGTAGACGGCGACGAAGACGAGCCCGAGCGCGTTGTGGAAGGCCCACCGGAGCGCGTGCGGGCCGTGCGCGAACCCGGAGGGGGAGGAGCGGCCGTCGAGGAGGAAGGACCGCACGAGGGCGTCCACCGGGGAGCCCTTCAGCGCGGCGGCGGCGCCGCCGGCCAACGACCACAGGATCAGGCCGCCGCGCGTGAAGATGAGCAGCTCCTCCAGCATCTCGTCGGCGGCGGATTTGGCGAGCGCGAAACCCTTGTTGGCGGCGACGCGGAAAACGATCGCGGTGGAACGGACGAACGGGAGAAGTTGGGGCTGGGGCTGGGGCTGGGCTATGTAGCGCTGAACCCGGACGAACCTGGCCCGGATTCGGACACTGTGTATTCCCGACACGGTCCGTCTATCGGCCCTGGTAACCTGGATCGGGGAGTATGTCGTGATACCACGCCTCCACTGTGTATTTCCTCCGTCTCAGTTTATTATTCTTATCTGTCAGTCGTTAATTTGACCTATATAATTTATTTAAATTGTACAATAAAAAAATTATATCATTAGAAAATAAAACATCTAAACTTTCTAACGCTATAATTTTTATAATATATAATTAATGCTAACTTGATTAAATTTACGACCTAGAGGTACACACACGTCTAATAAACTGTGAGGGAGGGAGTACCACTTTTTAAAATTTACATTTTATGTATTATGTGTAATAAATTGTAACAAATTTATGGGTGTTGAGAAGATGTGTGTTCACATTTTCTAAAATTTTCATAACCAAATTTGAAAATACACACAAAAAACAGATTGCAATGTGAATAGTGTTGTTTTGTGTTTTCTTTTTGTGACACTAATCATATTGGATTCATCTTTTTTTTCCTGCATATTTAGAATTTGGTTCTGCAAATTCTAGGAATTGTAGACACTTATCTTGTAATCCATAAAAATTATTTTGGAATTATTTGACACTGGCAAACTTAAATTTTGAAAAATAGTAGTATGAAATGCTGGAAAAAGAATCCAGTGTTCCAAACAGCAATGAGGATGAACATACTCCCTTTTTTTATTCTGGGAATAGGATCAGCTGTCAAAAATGAACCTAAATTTTGGGAATTTTCGAACATACATGCAACTTCTCAAATTTTGATTATTCATCAATCTTCAAAAGCATCAAGGTTAGATACTCGTCGTGAGTTTACTTATGTTTCAGGAAGTACTATGTTATAAACAAGAAATATTTGAAAAGTTATTAGCCAAAGTATGTTTCTCGCATTGCCAATACCATCAGATACAAGAAATTCTCTCGCTGGAGATGTGATAATAAATTAGAACTACTTTCTAAGATTCACTCAGGCGCCAGCCAGGCAGCGTTGCACATCGTTACTGAATCTGTACAAATTATCCAAGGCACATCCCAGTGTTCAGTTCCCTTGTGTCCACAGGGACCAGCAATTCGCAATCAGTGAAACATATTTCAATTTGATTGAAAAGTTCAGACATGGTTGCAAAGGATTGAGATGAAAAAAACACGCCATGCCAATTGCCACGGACACCACCATACAAAGAATACAAAGGTCTATCCTGATCTAGATAAACTTCTCAGTTCAGCAACAAACTTCTCTAGGACATGATACTTGCTACTGCTACTAATAATAATTCCCGGTCGCTGGAAAGGCGATAGCACAAGCTAACATCACACAAACCCAACCAAAAGAATACCATGTGGCTCAACTGGAGCAGCAGCCACCCTTCTTCACTGCCGAGACATCATCCTTCATATTGATCTTTTCACCCTTGCCAGGGCCAGAACCTGAGTCTTCACCTGCTTCAACTGACCTCTTGCTCACGATGCGGTAAATCTGAGTTAAGACCTCAGAAAATGCATCTTCCACATTGGTGGACTCCAGCGCAGAAGTCTCCATGAAATAGAGTGATTCTCTCTCTGCAAATCCCTTCGCTTCATCAGTTTGGACTGCTACAAGATGACGGAGATCAGACTTGTTGCCAACTAGCATAACAACTATATTTGGGTCCGTGTGGTCCCTCAGTTCCTTCAGCCAGCGCTCAGCATTCTCATAGGTCGCGTGCCGAGTGACATCATACACAAGTAACGCTCCAACAGCACCACGGTAGTATGCACTAGTAATAGCACGATACCTGTGGCAGAATTCAGATCAGAAAGGAACCTGGTTAGTTAAGGCAGAAGTGAACCAAAACATGCAAAATTCTGAAGAAGTGAAAAGCAAGAGAATTCACTACAATAAAGAATCATAGAACAGTTCACAAAAAAGTATTGGCAAGACATAATTAATGAGATAGTCTGTTCATTGGAGGAATTGCTTATCCACAGGTTTGAGCAACACAATTAACAGCAGGGCTGGACAGAGCCCCAATCCTGTGAACGAATCAAATGTTGATGAGGAACACTAAAATGAAGCTTCAGAACATATTTTAATTACATGGACTTCAGAGCTATGATCAAGCCAATATGATCTCAAAATGTAGAGTTACATGTCAATGTATCATGAAACGCACTCATATATATAGAAAAAAAATGAAATAAACATTCTTGAGAATTATAAACCACATGAGTCGATGCTTCTGCCAATTAGAACCCCAGTTGATAGTATTTATACCGCTTGAGGCATGAAAGTGTCATGCGATCCGTATAGATTGTGGTACTGGATGACATGCCAGAAAACCGACAGAATAATTCATAGAAAGAGTAAAACTTCATACAGAAAAAAAAATTATAACAATTCAGTTCACTTTCGAGTTGTCACACGGGTTATGGTACTACTAGCAAGAATTTGGCACTACCATTTTTGTTTGTTAAGCAATAGCTTGTCAAATCCTGCAGTGTCTTGCACATTCATGCCCATCCAGATTCTGATTAGCTTTTAATGAGGCAGTTACATCCACAATCTTGAGTTTTGTGGAACCACTTTGAATATAGTTTGGATGGGCTCCTTTTCGACCCCCTCTAGTGTTTGTGTGGGAGTTTGAATTCTTCTTCTACTCTTTATCAAGCAGTGGCAATTAACCTAAGACACAGCATCTGCTCTCTGACTCAACTACATGGAGTACAGGGTGCCCAACGAAATCAATAGTACAGTATTAAAATTCCAGCACTATAAACAAATCAGGCGAGCCTCAAGCTAGTTTTTAGGCACATATATTGCACAATCTAGAAAACTGGTTGAATATGCGTTAGAAGATTTATTACAGTTTTGGATTATTAATAACCCTTTGGGTAGCAAAATCCTGCTTAATTATATGTTACTAGAGTAGTAACATTAACCTGTACAAATATGAGCGTGGTTTTAAGGTGGTAAGGCATCCCCAGGCACTCTGACACCTATGCGCCTAAAGCGGGCAAATTTCCAAGGCGATGCCAGGGCACCTTATCGCCTAAGCGTCCTAAGTAGTATGCCTTAAAAGCCATGAATATGAGTAAGAATACTGAAGTTCTATTATAGCGCAGCCTTGAATAATAAGAAAAATCCTGGTAAAAAAACATAAAAAAAATGCTCCGCACAAATACTGAAGTTCTGCTACTGATTTACACTTGTTGCAGTCTCCAAAAATGCAGATAGCAATGGATGTCAAGGTCCTAATAAGTCAAAGTCATCGTTGATGATGACCAAATTAGTGAACCAATTGAGGCATGATACATGACTCAACATATCAACAGACAACTGAAAGAATTATGTGAGCACACGAATGCTAGGGCTGTTTCGAATCACAAACAGAGGGACTACTTGAGAGAAAGGATCAAAGCCACAAAACTAACTGCTATTTCTGGTTTGTGCAGAATGAATTGCCATACTAGCAACTAAATAACTAGGATAAAAGATGATGAGCATTAGATCATTAAAGTCATGCTTCATATATATACATAATAGTAGAAAAACTAGTAAAACTGGAGAGAGAGAGAGAGAGAGAGAGAGAGAGAGAGAGAGAGAGAGCAATCAGAAATAAGGACAAAACAAGTATGATTCTGAACAAAAAGAAGTAGAGAAGTACTCTATCTGCAAAAGGAGGTAATGCATCCTAACAACCAGTTCACAAGTAAATGATTCATCAGCAATGTCAAGGGCGTAACTAATGCATAGCAGAACTTGCGCAGCAAATGTAATGTGTTGTTCGGTTTTAGACTCTGGCCAATAATAAGCCTCACTTCTAAAAATAGTATACTTGGGAGGGATTAGAGCCTGGGCCAAGCACACCAACCATGCACCTAGCCAGAAACCAAATAAACACGCAATATCACTATCATGGTAGGACGTACCATTTAAGTTACATGGACTTGAGATCAAGATTGAAGCATCACAGCGTCACTGTTGAAACCCTCACTGTCATCAGCAAGATAAAGCCACAGATTGTCACAGTTTATGCTGACTAGAGATCATAATGCAGCGAGCTAAGCGTCGGGCTTGGCCAGTTTTATCACCAATATCACTACAAACACACCAATAATAGATCATAAGATTCTAGTACTTCCTAAAGTCTCCAAATTGTGCACCGCTCCACGGTATAGACCCCTACTTGCTCAAAAAAGACAGTCGACAAGATCCCTGCCTACCGATTCGCAAGCAACTGAGACCTGCAGCAAGGTCCTATGATCTATTAGCGTGACTGAACTAGGCACAAATCTTCCGTCTCCCCCAGCTAGCCGCACCAGCACGCAACATAATTCGGCGGCGAGATCCAACCAACGGGAGCCCCAAAGCAGACACGCTTCCAAGATGCACGCTTGCATCTGGATACGAACCACGCACAGATCTACGTGCAGCCGCGCGCGGCAGAGCGCAGATCTACCAGCAGCCGCGGCAGATAATAAGAGACAGGGAGCGGAAAGGGAGCGAGTTGAGGGAAAGAACCTTTCTTGTCCTGCGGTGTCCCAAATCTGGGCCTTGACGACCTTGCCGTCGACCTGGAGGGACCGTGTGGCGAACTCGACGCCGATGGTGGACTTGGACTCGAGGCTGAACTCGTTGCGCGTGAAGCGGGAGAGCAGGTTGGACTTGCCGACGCCGGAGTCGCCGATGAGGACCACCTTGAAGAGGTAGTCGTAGTCGTCCTCCGCCCGGTACCCCGCCGCCATTGCTGCGCTCGAGCTCGGCGATCTGGGTCCGTGCAGGGGGGGTGGCGACGGTGTAAAAGAGGAAAGGAAGGAAAGGAGCACGGGGCACGGCAGCGAGCGAGCACGGAGGGGAGCGGTGCGTGATGAGCGCGTGGAGTGCGGCAAATGGGGGATCTTGGTCGGGTCGGGTCCGCCTACGTTTCGGGGATCGGGTCGGCGGCCGCTGCAGTCCACTGCGCTAGTACCGGAAGCGGTAGGAGAAGAGAAACAAATCTGACGCTTGGGCGGAAGTTCAGCACAAAATAAATCATTTTTAAAATTTTTATTTTTTTATTTTTTTCATTTTTTGGGTTTTTTTCATTTCTCGGAGGAAATGGAGGCCTCTCGGGCCACATGTGATCCGAGTCATCCGACCAAGCAACGTGGCGCCATCCTAGTTGCTCCTCTTCTCCTTCGGCGGTCTACTGTAAGGGTACATTGCCCTTATTTATGGTTTTGGTAATTAATGATAATCTTTATAGAATATTCAATAGGTAATGCTTGGAGACTTTTGTTAAGTATGGATGCCATGAAGATAAAAATATACCTTGAGTATTGGCATCAAGATCATCGATTTGAAGAGAAGGATATGATACGATCAGGAAGATCTAGATCATGAAAGTGTAGCTTTTTGGAGAAAATGCAGCTTGGAAAGTCTCCAGTGTGCAATCTGGCTTTGTCGGGCTCCCCGCCAAACCATTTTGTGGGTTGCCGGTTTGTGCGTCGGTGCCCGTCGGAGAGGTATACTGAGGCATCATCCGTTGCTGGATCGGCGGCTGTTGGTCAGTTTGGCGGGTGAATCAGCACTGCCGGTCTGGATGTCGATCGGTTCGGCGTATGGTTTGGCTCTGCCTACTTCCCGCCGGACTGGACCGGAATGATTCCCTGAACGAATAGTTTTCTCCATTGAGCTATTTGGTTTCAACAGAAGAATTCAAAAACTGGCTCTAGGTTGGTGTCATGATAGTCTCATGAGATGAGCTAGATTGACCAAGATTTAGATCATACAATCAAATTAAGGGTTCTTTATGTACCTCATGATATTGTCATAGAATATGAGAAGATACAAGGTTGACTAACACAAATAGTGAGGATTGAATTCAAGTTGGTCAACACATGAAGCATAAGAAATGTACCACATGAGATCAAATGATCTAGTGGTATGGTAAGCTTTGTCAATTATGCTTTATGAACCAACCCTTTATATATGTGCCTCCGCGTTGTCTATTATGGTTAGGTTTATTTTCATGGGCACGCATGCATCAAAAGTAATATTTCATATACCTTATGAGATGATAACATCAAGTGGTGATCGTCATCAAGGTTCAGAAAGAAAATTTCACGTTAAGCATCTCGAGAAGATAATATGCTTGAAGCCTATCATCCATTTGGTGGTAATTCACATGTGAAGATGTGCCTTAATGAAGATATCGCATAATGGTGCATACAGAAGCAAATGATAAGTCTTCATGAAGCAATAATGATCAAGTGGAGCATTATGGTCTTGCCAGTTTTTCCTTTTACCAGTATCAAGGTGGTTGTTGGAAGATCGGGTTATAGGATAGATAATCACACTATTAACAGGGCTTTCGGTTGAGCAACTTGATCATATCATCTTAGGGAGTTAAATCATTCGCTCGCTTTGCATCCCTTTATCCGTGTTGCTTCTTGGGTGTTTCTCTGTGTGAGGTTCTTGAGATTTTTTCTATATTTACATCAAGCCCAAGTTCATCGAAAACGAAATTCGTATGCATCTTCTATTGCGTTTTTCGAGTTTGGAGGTTTTACCGGGCAAAAGGTTAGGGAAATTTCACACCTCTACTTATTTGATATTTTAATCTCTTGCTCCTTATTGGGTTTATATTCTCTGTTAGATAGATCTTGTTTGCTTAACTTTTCAAAAGTCCCAAGTTTTCTAAAATAGGAGTCCGAAAACAAAAAGATATCACCATTTTCGTAAACCTAGTTTTCTGTCGGTGGTAAGTTTGGCCCGTCGGGCCTGGCGCCGGTTTGGTCCGTTTCTGTCGGGATCTACGCCGGTCTCCACTGAAACCCTCCTTCTAAAAAGTTGGGGCAACTCGGTTTTGCCCCCGATTGGTCATATTTGCTTCTCCTATAAAAGTGGCTACTTCTCCAATGTTTTCTAAGGGTTCTTGAGCTTATTTTCTTCCACAATTGTTGAATCTCAAAAGCTTGCTTCCTCCCAACCTCTGCTCTGATTCTTGCATTTTTTGAGGGGTTTTAGAGAGGAGATCTAGATCTACAATCACCAGTAATCAATTCCTCCTCTAAGTTAGGGGAACCCTTTGGATCCGGATCTTAGAATCATTGGTTATCGACCTCCACCATTGTTCTTCCTCTCCTTCCTAGCATCCGTTTCTTTGGTGATATTTGAGTGTGAAAATTTTGAACACCTTTGGTGTTCTTGCTTTGCATCCTTGCATAGTGTTGAGTTCTCCATTACAATTAGTTCGAGTGAGATACCATGAACTTGTTCTCTTGGAGGGTGACCTCCTAGTTAGCTTGGTGGTTGGTGCTCCGGTGACCTCTTCGTGAAGCCTTCGTGGAGCTTGTGAAGTGGTTGTGGATATTATTATATCCGGAGTGGAGGAAATCTAGCCATAAAGAAAGCACATTTGTCCTTCGTGAAATTGGCTTGGAGAAGAAGGTGAGCCTTCGTGGCATTCGGGAAACCTCCATGGTTACTGCATCTCTCCAACGTGATGTACTTCACTTGTTGTTGGTGCATTTAGTTGAGACTAGCTTATTTAGGTTTTGTTCTTGTAAAATAAATGTTAGTTCAATTCCACACTCTTACAAGCTAAATTCATATTTGTTTTAAAGTGCATATTCACCCCCCCCCCTCTAGATGACATCACGTCCTTTCAGCGGCACCATGCCTAGCCATCCCAATTGAAAGGACACAAATGTCGCCTAGAGGGGGAGGGTGAATAGGAGGTTTAAAACTTTTACAATTATGGCTTAACAAATGCGGAATAAAACTAGCATTTAATTTGTCAAACACAAAACCTATATAACTAGGGTTCACCTATGTGCACCAACAACTTATGCTAAACAATGCAAGCAATTATGTGATAGAAAGATATATAACTTCAAGCACGAAGGCTATCACAAAGTAAAGTGCATAAGTAAATAGCTTGGGTATAGGAATAACCGAGGTGACGCGGAGACAACGATGTATCCCGAAGTTCACACTCTTGCGAGTGTTACTCTCCATTGGAGCGGTGTGGAGGACAAAGCACTCCAAACGCCACGAAGGCCTCACCCTATTCTCCTCTACCATTCCCACCAAAAGAGAAGTCCTCGATCCAGTATGGGACCTTGAGGGTGGTCACCGAACCCTCACAAAACTTGGGGCTATCTCCACAACTTAATTGGAGGCTCCCAGTATTCCGTCACAAAGGCCTTGCACTTGAGGAATCTCTACAGCTTAATTGGAGGCCCTAAGAACACCACTAAGCCACAAAGCTACAAACTTGAGGCAATCTCCACAACTTAATTGGAGGCTCTATGAACACCACAAATACCACTAAGCTGTCTAGGGTCCAAAGACCCAAGAGGAACAAGCTCCGGGAACAAGCTCCCGAAGTGTATATCTCACGAACTTTCACCTCCACGTATCACCGCGGAGAAGTCAAACCGATGCACCAAATGCAATGGCAAGAACACCACAAAGATGCTCAAGTCCTTCGCTCTAAAATTCCAAAAAAGCTACTAAAGGTATTGTGGGAATAAGAGAGGAAGAACAAAAGAAGAGGATGTGTTATCACCAGAATTTAACCGAGTCAGAGGTGGGCCGCAATCAAGATGGGCTTAAAGAAATATACATGGAGGATTACGTGAATCGGCCCGTTATACCAAGTTGGGTTTAATTGCCCTTGTATCTGTAAAATATTAGATCGCATCTTAGTTTAGAAAGTAGAATCTTACTCGTGCACGGTTTGGTGCACGCCCACATTAGAAAGTCCCCTGGACTATAAATATGTACCTAGGGTTTATGGAATAAACAACAACTCACGTTCAACCCAAAACAAACCAATCTCGGCGCATCGCCAACTCCTTCGTCTCGAGGGTTTCTATCGGGTAAGCGACATGCTGCCTAGATCGCATCTTGCGATCTAGGCGGCACAAGCCCCACGTTGTTCATGCGTTGCTCGTATCGAAGCGCTTTTGATGGCGAGCAACGTAGTTATCATAGATGTGTTAGGGTTAGCATTGTTCTTCGTTTAAGCATGCTTACGTAGTGCAACCCTTGCATATCTAGCCGCCCTCACACCTATCTCGGGTGTGGGGGCGGCACCCGCTTGATCATTATTTAGTAGATCCGGTCCGTTACGATTGCTCCTTGTTCTACAAGGATTAGTTTAATATCTGCAATAGTTAGGCCTTACAAAGGGGGAGGATCCGGTGGCACGTAGGGTGGCGTTCGCAAGTCCTAAACGGGATGTTCCGAGGATCAACTTCATGTTGGTTTTTAGGCCTTGTTTAGGATCGGCTTACGAGCACCGTGCGTGGCCGCGAGGCCCAACCTGGAGTAGGATGATCCGATTATGCGGTGAAAACCCTAAATCGTCGTAGATCTCATTAGCTTTATCTTGATCAAGCGGGACCACCAAGTATTCGTGCACCCCGTACGAATCATGGGTGGATCGGCTCTTTGAGCCGATTCACGAGATAACCCGAGAGCCGATCGAGGCTCGTATTTAATGTTTACATGTATGCCCCGCGAGAAACTAAGCGAGGCATCCCCATCACCTTCCCGACCGGGTATAGGTCAGGTGGCACGCCCTTGCACTTCGCATCGCCGCGTGTGACCGAGAAGAGCATTGCGGGCCGTCGCTCGGAGGGGTCTCGGCCAGCCGCGGCTCTAGGCTCTTCCCGGCTCTACGGTGTTGACAAGGCCGCTGCCCGCCGGTGGGTTTTGGCGGTCAACACATTCTGGCACGCCCGGTGGGACAAACGTCTACATCAACCACATCGCCATCTACATCTGAGATGGCGGACGGCACGCCAGTCACCTACGAGGAGCTGCCTGACGAGCTCAAGAAACAATACAACGAGATCAAGGCCACCCTCGAAGCCGACCTCATCGGCTCCTTTCAGAGAACCCGTTCCCATGGCATCAGATGGAAGGGATTCTCACCTCAAGGTGCACTCGATGGGATAGATCTCTCCGCCCGTCGGAGGAACGCACCGAGGGGCTCGCGGCGAGGAGATCAACTACTTGGTGGCCCACTCGCTACATCGCCACTCGAAAACTTGGTCAACGTGTTGGAGCGTGTCGCTCGCGCGTGATCCGAGAGATCATGAGCCACCGGTACTCGCCGTCGGGACCAGCTCTCGGGACGCATCAAGGAGAGTTGCCATTCCGGTCCCGTCCACCGCCTGCCATTTGCGTTGGCGGCACCAGGCTGAAGTGCCGACTACACCGGCATTCGTCGTCTACAAGATTGGTGGTGACCCTAGTGACTACCGGTTCTTGATCGAGGCGCCTAAGGAGATCCCTCAAGGATACGCGTGCACGTATGTGCCGATTGTGTGTAATTGGGCACTCACAAACCAGGCCACAACATCGGGGACTCCGACAAAGACAGGAGGAACGTCGGCAACGAGCTTGAGAAGCGAGACGTGGCTAACTAAGTACGCCACACCGACGAAACTCCGAGCCCGGCTCCTGCAGTTGGCTCGGAGCTGGAAAAGCAAACATGGCTGGCTAAGTACGCCACCCCGGCGAATCTTCGGGGTGCAACTCCTACGGCCGGCACGGCGGATCGAGATCGGTACCATGCGAGAGACCGGTTCGGCATGGTGCCGAAAAGAAGGGCGATCGGCTATTCCAAGCCGTACCCCGACGATTACGAGATGATCCCGCTTGCCACCTAAATATCGGCTCCCCGACTTCTCCAAATTCGGTGGATCGAGATGGCTCCCGGCTCCATCGAGCACGTCGGCCGATATTTGGCTCAACTAGGACCGGCTCGGTGTCGGATCAGCTACGCGTGAGGCTCTTCTCACGAGTCCCTCACGGGATCGGCTTTCGGATGGTATACCTCTTTGCCGACAAACTCCATCCGATCTTGGAAGTAATTGGAAGAACGGTTCCATATGCAATACCATTCGGAAGCTTACGAGTCTAGCATTGCCGATCTAGCACAACTACGCCGGAAGCGCGGGAAACGGTGACGAGTACATCCGGCGCTTCGGGAATCTTAGGAACCGATGTTATTCGGTTCGTATAAGCGAAAAGGAAGCGGTCGAGTTGGCGAGTAGCGGGCCTTGCAACGCAGCTCAAGGACATGGCCTCCCAAGCGATTATCCCTCGGCCGGCGCACATGGTTCGGAAACTATCGGCATATGAACAGCGCCACCGGGACTGTACCAAGACAAGTTCAAGCGTGCGATAGTCATGGTCGACACGAGAGGAAGATGAAGTGCCTGCGGGAGACCAAGAAGTAGCAGGTGGCTGAGTGGACTCGGGGAGGAACCCCGTGTCCTGCAAATGGGTGAAGCCACCGGGGCCGCCCGGGGATTTGATTTTGACGTGACCAAGACCGAACAAATCTTCGACCTCCTGCTCAAGGAGAAACGAGTTGACGATTCCCGAAGGTCTCAAGTTCCCCACGGCGAAAGAGCTAAACGGAAAGCCGTACTCGCAAATTCCACAACTCGCTCTCCCATGCCACCAACGGCTGCAGGGTGTGGCGTCGGCACATCCAAGCGGCGATAGAGAAGGGGCGTCTAATTTTCAACCCAGTACGCCATGAAGGTCGACACCCAACCCTTCCCCGCCGTTAACATGGTGGAAGTCACCTACCCTGAGGGTTGCCAGCCAGGTCCCTCGTTCAGCATCAACATGGTAGGGCCTGGGAACCACTCTGGCAAAGATAGAGATGAGGGCAGCTGCTCTCATAGCAAGGACACCGAGGAGGCCGCTCCACGCGATCGGCTCCGTCATGATGGCAAGCGCTACGTCACAGAGGGAGAGGTGAAGAATATAAGATATCAACGGCCTCTCTCTGATCACCTCCTCAACAAATATGTGAGTCAGTATGACCAACGCCGACGGTCCAATTATGATGATGAAGGAGATCGTCTGGCGAGAGAAGCCAGAAGACATCGTCGGCAGGATCGCGATGAGGAGGAGCACGAGCGCCGTGCCATGGAAATATCAAGGGAGCAAGATGACAACGCCAAGCACTGGGACTGCCCTTTCTTCAGACACTGCTGGGATTCAGGAATGAGCCGATTGCCTACAATCGGCAATTGCCCATAATGCAACAAGAAGAAGAAGGAGGCAGCCAACGTGTCTGTGTTCGAGCGCCTAGGGCCTCTCCCGCCACAAAGCAAACGCGGCGAGTCACCTCGTTGGGCAGATCTTGAGGATTCGAGAAGACGAGGGAGAAGTAGAAGAAGACGAGTACCACCGGCCAAGGTGGTGCCACGACGGACTCAGCCGTTCCCAAAAGCGCGGGGTTCAGCGATTGCGCGGCCTGGAGGAAGCCGAAAGGTTATACCTGCATACGCTAAGGAAGGCACGACCTGATCTGGCTGCAAAGGTTCAGCGAACCCTGGATGAAGAGGGTCGTCCACGGAAAATGGAGTGGCGCCCCAAACAAAGGAAAGCCGACGATGAGACATCGGCTGGTACAAACATGGTACTCGTCCTTCCAACGGAACTTAGTGCTCCACGACTCTACGGTGCACTCAAGGTGGACGACAGCAAGCGCATAAAGTCAGAGGTTGGGTTGGTTTTGTCCAGCCTGACCGAATAGCAAGATCAAGCCAATGAGCAAATCAGGCGAGGCTGATCCTTGTGATCGGCCCCAAAAAATTTATGAAGGGACATTACAGGACCTTCAGTCAGCGCTCCAATGGATATGGAGGCCGATTCCGGTAATCGGCCAAAATTACCTTCACCACATGTTCTGCTTGCGTTCAGCACCGGTCCTGCGGCGAGTGGCCACGTCGGCGGATGAACGAGCATGGATTTTTGCGAAGCCGACGTGCAAGTGCGGTGCCTGGCTAACCATACAAGCCGATATCTGCGGTAATCCGGCGGATATCGGCTCGGGGGGCATATAATCAGATGAACATGTGCAGATAAAACATGTGTGAACATGCGTGCAGAGAGACATTGGGGGCCGATTAAGAAAAATCGGCCAAATAAAAAAAAAGAACATCTTTGGAACAGCCGATGCAAGGGCATCGACTTCAGAATCAAGAAACAGCCGATGCGTAGCCATCGACTCTAGTTGTGCGATGTTTATCAAGTCTCCACCAAATCCAGGATTTCCAATCTGTGGGGCTAGTTCAGCTGAAACGGAAGATTATCGAGCTGTCGGAGGAAGAAAAAGGATCGGGCTGTGGCGCATTTTCTCCGACATTCTCGCCTCGAGTAAGGCTCGGGGGCAGCGAGGCCTAGTGGATACTCTGTTTAAAGAGCCGATGGGGATACCATCGGCTGATCCTTCATCTGCGACCTTCCTCACAATGATGAGTGCGAAAAGGATTTTTGGGTTTGTTTGGAAAAGTTCAAAGGTTTTCACGAAGATTCTGCATTTTCCACCAGATTTAGAAAATCATCGAGTTGAAGAAGGGAAGGGTGAATTTCAAAGGACCGATGCGGTACGATCGGCTCATTACGCATTGGCAAAGGGGACGAATCGGCAAGGTCGGTAGAAGAAGGGAATCGGCTTAATTAAACTCGGAAGAAATCGGCAAAATCAAATTGGGGAAAAGTTCTTCATTGATTGGATGAGGTTTCTTACATAAAGAGCTAATTCCTCTCAAAAGGGAAATACTAGGGGATCCATTGCCCCATATACTACTATCGGCCCCTATTCTAGGGGTCCTATCTATGGGCCATCATCTGCCCTCGTCGTCGCCGTCGTCGCCACTTGTCGCGCGCTGCTCCCGGCGGGCTCGTCATCGCTCCAATGGCCGCCGATCGGGCCCTCGTTGTCTTCGTCTTCTTCGTCGGCGTCGTCCTCGTCGGCTGTCGAAATCGCTACGGTTGCCCGGCCAAGGGCGGGAACCGCTTGGCCGGCGGCTCGTCGGAGGAGCTCTCGTCGCCGTCCTCCTCCTCCTCTTCCTCCTCCTTCACCCCTCGGAGGAGGTGAAGTCATCCCGGGAGAAGCGATCGTCATCGCTCTCCTCCTCCGATTCCCGCCGGCGAGGAAGCGGAGGTCGCTCTCCCCATCCGTCGAGGACTTGTCGTCCTCGGACCGGATGGAGAAGTTGTGGTCCGGCTCCTCCCCGGCCGCAATGGCGCGGCGGGTGTTGGCCGCGTGGACCGCCGCCGCGTTGTACTCCGGCGTCGGCTCACGGGACGTGGAGGATTGGGCTGGCAAGATCCGATGGGGCGGAGAGGAGGAAGAAGACATGGTGGCTGGGAGGGCTTTTGGAGTGCTAATGCGAAGGAGATACGAGAGGAGAACTGTTCGGAAGCGGTTAAATCGAAGGAGGATATAGTGGAAATTCAATGCCACGAGCGGTTTCCGAGGAAGTGATGCCTAAAAAAGAAAAAAAAAGCTGCCGAGTCACGCGGAGAAGTTGAGAAGGCAAGGCATCATCATGAGGGATCTTTGCGACCGGTTACGCCACGACATGACCCGACGAAGGAAAGCAGAGTGATTTTGGAATTACCAATTCCAAAACC
>NC_061508.1:266438337-266499682 GCF_022539505.1 Lolium rigidum
CTTGTTTTGTGTGTTTGATAACAACACTCGAACAATTCTAACCGTGCAGAAAGATTATCTTTGATGGATTTGTAGGTGTACGGTGCCCTCGCTGAACACACTATGATCGGAAGACTGAAGCATAGATCTTAGCTTTTCTGGTTTTGTGTGTGTGTCGTGAGATAACATGGTAGGAGAGGAAAAGAGGAAAAAGCTGTTTTAGCCATAGCGGTACTACCGGTACCAGGAGCGGTAGTACCGCTATCCTACTGGTACCGCTCTGAGGATTGCACACGAGATTGTCCCACAGAACAAGTTACGGTACCTTTACGGTACCATGAGCGGTAGTACCACCTGCAAGCGGTAGTACCGCCCACGGTACCGCTCAAGTACCGTAACATGTTACGGCAGTATCGCTCTGGTACTGCTTTGGTACCGCTTTGGATCCAGTAAGGTCTGGACCCTATTGCGTTACCTCAAGCGGTACCGCGAGCGGTAGTACCGCAGTGTGTCCACGTGGACAAGTTCTGTGGGGATTCGAACTCAGAGCGGTAGTACCGCTTTCCAGAAGCGGTAGTACCGCTTAGGCAAAAACAGCACATAACGGTTGGATTTGGAGGGACCTATAAAAAGGCTCCTTCTTCTCCAGCCCGAATTTAGCTCTTCTCTCTCTCTCTCCTCCATTGTTGCTGAGCTCAAATTGAGGGGATCTCCCTCCCTACCCAATCAATCTTGCTCATACTTTGAGGAGTGGTGGAGGAGACCCCGATCTATCGTTCTACTGAGAGAAGTTTCACCAATTCGTGGTAGTCCTTAGTGGATCTTGGTGTTAGGGTTCCTATTGTGGGACATTGGAGAAAGTGCATCCATGGAGGCTAGCTTGGTGTTGTACTAGCCCCATGGGTTGTTGGGAGCCTCCTTGTGGTGTGGAGCTCGCCCCAACCTTGTGAAGGAATCATCGCCTCGACCGGTGCCTTAGTGGAGAAGGGGGAGCACCTTTGTGGAGCTCTCTCGAGGAAGAAGGTGAGGCCTTCCTTCGTGGTGTGGCCGTCTAGTCTCTTGTGTGAGACTAGCACCTCCTCAACGCAGACGTACTTCCTATTGTGGAAGGAACCGCGGGAAACAAACCTCGCCTCGTCTCCGCGCCCTCCGGTTGTCCCGCTCCTTACTCTTATTATCTTGTGTGGTTCCTTTGCTTGTTGTACTTGTCTAGGATCATTGTAGGATCACCACCATCGCTAAAGCTATCACCTTTACCTTCCGTTGCACTAAAACTTGAAAAAAGACTAAAACTTGCCGTAGCGCCATTCACCCCCCCCCCCTCTTGATCGCTACGATCCATTCAAGTGGTATCAGAGCCAGGTTTTCTTGCTCGGGCTTTACCGCCTAAGAAATGGCCGATCAAGAGGTGTATGTGAATGGAGTCCTTCCCGGTGAGCAATCATCTCCATCATCAATTGCCGATAATACTCCGGCTACTTTGGATGACCTCAAGAAATTGGAGTCATCCATTGTATCTCAATTGAAGGCTATGATGATGGAGTTGATTACTCCAAAACCAAATCCCATCATAGATCCTAATAGAGGTGTCAATGTTCTCCCATCACAAGTTAACACTTTTCCTCTTGTTGGACTTGTTGAGCAATCGACAAAGCCACCTCGGGAAAAGTATCTTGAGGATGTTGACACCTCATCAAAAGGGACGGATGAATCTCCGGTTGCGGGACAATTAAGAGGTAATCATGCGGTGCCACCACCAAGTGATTACTCCGTAAATGTCCCAATACCCATGCCTCGCATTTTGACTCATGGTTCACCACCGCTTCTTGAATCTAATTGCTTTGAAAATTGGCAATTCTTAATGCATTCCCATGTGCGCATCGCTTCTACCGAGCTTTGGCGTATCATTGAGGAGGGATATTCTCCATGAGACCCAATGAAATTGACAAGAAGGGATGTGGTAGATGACCAACTCAACGCCACCGCCATCAACATGATTCATATGGCCGTCACGCCCAAGGATCGCGCTCATATTTGCTCGCTCAAGACCGCCAAGGAAGCTTGGGATAAACTTGACAAGCTCTTCCTCGGAAATGCAAGCATCCAAAGCTCTCGTTTCAATGAAGTGAACAATATGGCCGACAATTTCGTCATGATTGAAGGAGAGACCCCCGAAGAAATGTACCGGCGCCTCATCGCTCTTGCCGTACAAATGCAAGATCTTGGAGCAACGTTTGTGGATGACCATTGGATCAAGTGCAAGTTCTACAACGCTCTCCTCCCTTATGAGGAAGTGAAGTTGACGGCCATCCACCAAAACGCCTCCTTCCGTGCTATGACATCCGATGAAGTTCTTAGCGAAGTCATCGCTTTGGACATCTCCAAGAAGAATGCGGAGGATCTTGTTGCTCGCGCCCACAACATACGCAAGCCCAACCTTGCATTGAAGATGAAGGAACATGAAGCTAGTGAGAGCGATGAGGATCCCATCGAGTGGGGTCCGGATGATCTAAAGGCCAACTATCATGAGCACATGGATCTTGCCGCCAAGAACTTTTTGAGTGGAAACAAGACACGGGGCTCAAGGTTAAGAAGATACTCACCTCATGACTCTTCAAGATACTCATCCACAAGTCCAAGAGGGAAAGCTTGCTACAATTGTGGCAACACAAGTCACTTTGTTGACGATTGTATCTTTGAGAGAAGGGAAGAAAATGGTGGAAAGCTTGTACAAAAGAACAAGTTCAAATCTCTCTCAAAAGGTTTCTCCAAGTTCTCCTCCAACTCCGGTGACTCCAAGGCCTCCTTCACCAAGAAGACTAGTGCTTTCATTGTTCGTGAGGAATATTCCTCCGATGACGGTGAAGAGCACAAAAACAAGGAGGAAAGGGAAGTGGCCGCCATTGCCATCTCCACTTCCTTCACCTCCCTCTTCGACTCTCCAAACGAGAACCTCATCGTCAACAACTTCCATTGTCTCGTGGCAAAGGTATCTTCGGAGACTCATGATGAGGAACTTGCAACTCAACTTGATGTGGCTCAAGATCGTGTTGAAGCGGGATTGGAAATTATCTCTCTCACTCAAGCTTATGAGAAAGAATGGTGCATGCGCATGTCTCTTGAAACTAGTGCTATGGTTCTTGAAGATTCAAACAATTACTTCGTCTCCCAACTCATCAAGGATCAAGATTATGCTCTAGGTTGGTTGAGAAGACATAATGCAAGACTCTTGGATATCATCTCTCACCAAGAGGAAGCTTTGGATGAGTACTTTCGTTTGAGGAAGGAGAAGGTGTCATGTTGCGACCATATAGAAGAGATTGCCGCTCTAAAGAGACACAAGGTCAAGCTAGTTGAAGTGAATGATAGGCAAAATGAGTCCTTGATGGAGTACTTTAGGTTGAGTAAAGGAAAGGAAACTTGTTGTGACCATGAGGACGAAATTGCTACCCTAAAGAGGAGAAATGACAAGCTTATGGTGATCAAGACCATGTATGAGGAAGGCTTGATGGAATATAAACGGGCTAGCAAAGACTATATTTGTCGCAATCATGAAGACGATATTGCCACCTTGGAAAGACGAAAGCGCTCACTTTTGACAATGAATTCTCTTCAAGAAGAAGCTTTGTTGGAACATTTCCGAGTGAACAAGGAGAAAGAGGCTCAAGAATTCGACAACACTCATTCCCATACGGATCATGTTCATGAAGTCAACCGTTTGAAGTCCAAAATTGAAAGGCTCCAAATTCAAGCGCAATACTTGGAAGGAGTCATTGAAAACAGAGATAAGGCCAATGACATCTCTTGCAATGAATAAGGAGCGGCTATAAAGCCAAAAGGGAAGAGAAGAAGGAGGATCAAGATAAAGAGGAGCGTCAAGATAGGGCCCATTGTAAAATGGGCTCCTATTTCCAAGTCTTGATCCATGAAGGACCTTGCTCTCGGTGGTGCTTATGGTGTGGGTGTTTTGGAGCCACAAGTCTTATGACCGGGAGCAAGGAATTCGTTGTCGTCATCAAGCTCTTATCTCTACCATTCTCATGACGACAATACAAGCAAGCTTAAAGGTATCGGAGCCTTGACAAGGTGGTGATCATGCACTACCTTGTCAAGACTCCTATGTATGGTTTTCTTTATTCATTGCATTACACTCTTGGGTCTTTGTACCTACTATAATGAACATGTAGTGGTTCTCTTGTGGAGCTAGTCTCTTCAAGAGGCTACGGCCTAGGACTAATGGAATTTGCTTCCTTGTGTAGAGATTGTGTTTTGTAGGAATTGTGTTGAAGGAAATGAACCATGATGAATTTTCTCAAACAATTTCAATACAAATTCTATGACATAATCCTTGCAAGAAGAAGCAACAATGGAATGGAGTTTGCGCTCAAGATCTTGGATTTCTTCATTGGCAAAGAAGGAATCCACCTTATACTCCTAGCCATACTCTTACCCTAACCTCATAGGGTTGCCGGAAGTGAGAGACAAACCTAAGAAGACACTCAAACATGATGATGAAGTATGAGTCTATTGTGTGGTTTGTGGTATTGAGTGATGAGACCTTTCGATGGATATGATAGTTCTTTGGAGGAGGCGAAGTGCTTCTTGTGAGAAAGGAGATGTAATTCCCCCGGTTACCATAGGAACGATGGGTGTTGGCACTTGCCGATCTCAAAAGCTACCTTCTATGTGTACCGGGGAAGGACGAAGTTCCACCTATGTGGAGCCATCTACACCACAAGGCCAAGTCTCTTCCATTAGAGAACCAAGTGCTAGATCATCTCTTCCACAACCACAAGTTCGGCATCAACAACAATAGGGTCAAGGCGAGGACCTAAACCATGATGAAGATTAAGGGACCACACAAGAATCTATCCTATTGGTCCATTCTCGCCGGGGTGCTAAAGCGTCAAGACTCCTTCATGACTCAAGCAAAGTACAAGGCATACTCAAGAGCAAGATATGAAAGGGTCCAACGGTATAGCAACCCCAAGCACCTAAAGCATCAATACTTCCTTAATGAGCCCGACAAAGCAATAGACTCATTCTCTACCGGCCAAGGTTTGCTTCTCTATCCTTGTGCTTCTCATCCGGACGTCGTGTCAAGAGTGGATAACATCACTTTTGTACTACATGTCTAGATGTAAAGCACGCACAAATATAGGGGGAGTGCGGTTTAAACTTATTGAGCTATCCCTCCCCCCATGATGCATAAAGAAATCCAAAACATATGCTATTCGTCAACTAAGTGACTAATGAGCTTCATGTTGAGTTGTAGCCGTGAATCCTAGATATATCTACGCGATCTCACACTACTAACCTCTTACACGGTGGCTTCGTCCACCAATCTCCTCCTTGAGGAGCTTTTCTTTTCTTTTTGATTTCTTTTCTTCATTTGCCTTCGGTTCTCTTTTCTTCATATTCTTCATGGGAGATTCACCCAAGCTTGGCTTTCCTTGCCTTGATTCTTGCAAGCTTGGTTGGGTAGTACCTTAACAGTTCTGTCATCTAATCCTAAGCCATCATCTATCTCTTGAGCCAACTCAGTCTAAAAGCACAAGTCTACACCAAAATCTGAGTGTTTTTGAGTTTGGAGGACGGTACTACCGCTTCTCAGGCCGGTACTACCGCTCTGGGGCAGTATCTGATGAAACTGAACATTATCCCCAGAACGGTACTACCGCCCTGAGTACCGGGTAAGTACCGGTAAGCGGTACTACCGCTTTTACGAGCGGTACTACCGCTTGCATATTTTGACTAGAGGTACCGGTTGGGGTCGGGTTTCATCCCAATCCACCACAATTCCCCATCCACCTCGAGTCAACAGCACCTCCAAGCTCAAGACCTCGAGGAGATCGGCCCCGATCTCCTTTTCCAGCCGCCGCCGGCCAAATCTCCTCCGTGGAGAAGCTTCCCCACCTCCTTCTCCGGCATGTCCTCCGGTATGAACCCTAATCTCTCTCTCTAGGGTGTGTTGAACTCCCTAGATGCATAGGCTAGGGTTTGATGGAGTTGTATGGTGGAGAAGCTCTCTTGGAAGCTCTACATGTATGGGGATACTAGCTAGCAACAATGTGTGACACTGAGATCAATTTTGCCATGTCCTCGATCTCGATCTGGATGTGCTGAGCTTAAGCGGTAGTACCGCTCATCCTCGAGCGGTACTACCGGTCAAAGCGGCACTACCGGATCAGAATTGCGGTACTACCGCCCTGACTTGTGTCACCAATGTTGCTTTTTAGTGTCCTCTTTGATCCTTAATTTCGTGACTTGTGCACTCATCCCCTATTTCCTCCCAAACCTTTGCTATTCACAGGTGCACCTAGGACCCGTGGTGGCGGTGACATGGGTATACCCTTCGGGTACCCATTATTGGTATACCTGGATCGGCTCGGCCCAATATGGAGAAGGCCCAACAAGGCAACCCGAAGAAGTAGTCGACTAGGACTCTTGTAAAACCCTAGGCTGGTTGCATATATAAAGCTAGCCAGGGTACCCGATAGAGAGGGACAATAGATAGACAACATAGCTCCGCTTACGGCGGCACCCTGTAAACACATCTATGATCATATAGTAGATTGCTAGCAGCACGTAGGGATCCTCCACCGAGGGGACCCGAAGCTGGGTATATCGTGTGCCCAATCTCGCTCCCGGAATCTCCATCGTCGCTCTTCCCGAAACCCAAGTCTACAATACGTAGGCATTGGCGAGGTGATCCCTCGTCAGGCGGCAAGGTTAAGCCACCCTCTCGTCGTCATCGAGATGAAGATGAGCAAGAGGAGATCGTTCCCTCTAGACTCACCAAGCGTCAGAAAGAGGCAGCAGCTGGCAGAAGGGCAGCCCAAGGCCCTCAAAAGTCGATGGTAGAACTCAAGAAAGCCCAATTCTTGCAAGTAAGAGGAGTCAATCCATATTTGCTCCCAAGGAATGCTCGTCAATGCCCCAATCCCTTCTTCTATCATGCCGACCAAGAGAGGATCTACAACGAAGTCTATGGGGCCAAGGAATTCAACTGTTGTCCCCAATACTCCATCAACATGGATAAACTCAACTCCAACCTCGAGTATTTTGGGGAAGCTCTTGAGATTTGTGAAGAACAAGGACTAACACCTCTGATGACCTTCTCTCACAACTACTCCAAGGAAGTGATATGCCAATTCAATGCCACAGCTGTCTTCCTTGAGGATGAAGGAGGTTTTCGCTCGTTGAGATGGATGACTAGGGAGCATGTGATGGAGGCCACGTGGGAGGAGTTTGCTAGAGGCATTGGATATGAGCTTCATGACTATGACACCAACATCTTCAAGATTCACCTACAGCCCAAGCCAATGGCCAAAGAGAAGATGGGCGACCTCTATATTCCCGGAAGGATGTTGTGTGGAAGTGCTTACCACCTCCTTCCCGTCTACGACATCATGAATCGGATCTATCGCAGCACCATCAATCCCAAGCACACCAACCATGATGAAGTGCACAGATTTCTTGTAAACCTTCTTGTGCGCACTCATGAGATGAGGGGCCGCGGCAAGCAGCTGGACGTCATGGACTATATTTGGCATGAGATGCGTGACTGTGCTTTTCTTCGCAAGCTTCCTCAATATGCTCCTTACATCATGAGGCTCATCTGTCTCAAGTGGGAGCAAGAAGGCCGTGGAAATCTTCTTGAGCAATGTCACCCCATCACTATCCATAAGGAGAAGAGTCCTCTTGTCAAGAATCATGATCCTCCAAGGTACGGCAAGGGAGCTCCCAAGGACAAGGATGAAGACGAAGCCGATAGTGATGACTCCGACTATGTGCCCAACTCTGTCAAGACCAAGGGCCTCTTCGCCAAGCTCAACGCTCGCCTCAAGAAGTCCTTTTGTTTCAAGAGGGACCTTGAAGATAGGATGTATCAAGCTCACCATGACAACAAGAAGATCCGCCAACGCCAAAAAGCAATGATGAGGCACATGCAGCTTCCTGTCTCCGAGGGCTCCGAGGACAACATAACTCCTCCCGGTGAGTGGAAGTCCAAGCTTACTTGGTCGAGTTGCGAGGACTCCATTCCCGAGCACATTGTTCGTCCCTCTCCACCACCTCATGGCAAGGGTCTTGCTCAAGATGGAGACGATGATGATGAAGACAAAGATGAAGAGGAGGAAGATGTTGAGGACGTGGGTGATGAGGATGAAGATGAAGACGACAAGGATGATGATGATGAGTGATCCCCTTGGGGCGTTAGTATGCTCTTTCTCCCTTTTTGGTGTCTCGATGCCAAAGGGGGAGAAGTTGATCTATTAGGACGGGATTTGCATGGGGATGCCAAGGACTTGGTGCTTCGTTTTGGTTCTTTCGGCCTTGGCATCAAACCTTCCCCTAGTTATTTGGAACTTAATTCGTATGTGCGCTTGCTACTCTATTTGTGGATCTCCCGATCCCCCGGTTTGTACTAAGACTTAATCGTAGCCTAATGGTCTTCACTATTTATCTTTTGTTTGGCTACATCAATCCTATGGAGGCTCTCATTGTTATGAGTTTGGGTTTTCTCAAGGAAAATGTATGAAAAGTTTCATCCAAACTCTCCTATATACTTTCCTCCATAGTGTGCTTGTGCTATATGATCTTGTCATATGTTATTCTTAGCACTTATGCTTGGTTTGTAGAATCTAGGGGGAGTTTCTCTCTAGGGTGTGTGCATTTGTATACAAATACATATTCTAAATATGCACGCATCTAGGGGGAGCTTCGTATATTCTTGCAAACCAAATATCCTATGAATTATTGCAAATTCGTGTGTTGTCATCAAACACCAAAAAGGGGGAGATTGTAAGAGCAAGATATATAACCCTTGTTTTGTGTGTTTGATAACAACACTCGAACAATTCTAACCGTGCACAAAGATTATCTTTGATGGATTTGTAGGTGTACGGTGCCCTCGCTGAACACACTATGATCGGAAGACTGAAGCATAGATCTTAGGTTTTCTGGTTTTGTGTGTGTGTCGTGAGGTAACATGGTAGGAGAGGAAAAGAGGAAAAAGCTATTTTAGCCATAGCGGTACTACCGGTACCAGGAGCGGTAGTACCGCTATCCTACTGGTACCGCTCTGAGCTACCGCTCTGAGGATTGCACACGAGATTGTCCCACAGAACAAGTTACGGTACCTTTACGGTACCATGAGCGGTAGTACCGCCCACGGTACCGCTCAAGTACCGTAACATGTTACGGCAGTACCGCTCTGGTACCGCTTTGGTACCGCTTTGGATCCAGTAAGGTCTGGACCCTATTGCGGTACCTCAAGCGGTACCGCGAGCGGTAGTACCACAGTGTGTCCACGTGGACAAGTTCTGTGGGGATTCGAACTCAGAGCGGTAGTACCGCTTTCCAGAAGCGGTAGTACCGCTTAGGCAAACACAACACATAACGGTTGGATTTGGAGGGACCTATAAAAAGGCCCCTTCTTCTCCAGCCCGAATTTAGCTCTTCTCTCTCTCTCTCTCCTCCATTGTTGCTGAGCTCAAATTGAGGGGATCTCCCTCCCTACCCAATCAATCTTGCTCATACTTTGAGGAGTGGTGTAGGAGACCCCGATCTATCGTTCTACCGAGAGAAGTTTCACCAATTCGTGGTAGTCCTTAGTGGATCTTGGTGGTAGGGTTCCTATTGTGGGACATTGGAGAAAGTGCATCCATGGAGGCTAGCTTGGTGTTGTACTAGCCCCATGGGTTGTTGGGAGCCTCCTTGTGGTGTGGAGCTCGCCCCAACCTTGTGAAGGAATCACCGCCTCGACCGGTGCCTTAGTGGAGAAGGGGGAGCACCTTTGTGGAGCTCTCTCGAGGAAGAAGGTGAGGCCTTCCTTCGTGGTGTGGCCGTCTAGTCTCTTGTGTGAGACTAGCACCTCCTCAACGCAGATGTACTTCCTATTGTGGAAGTTACTGCGGGAAACAAACCTCGCCTCGTCTCCACGCCCTCCGGTTGTCCCGCTCCTTACTCTTATTATCTTGTGTGGTTCCTTTGCTTGTTGTACTTGTCTAGGATCATTGTAGGATCACCACCATCGCTAAAGCTATCACCTTTACCTTCCGTTGCACTAAAAATTGAAAAAGACTAAAACTTGCCGTAGCGCCATTCACCGCCCCCCCCCCCCTCTTGATCGCTACGATCCATTCACATGGACCACCTGCAAAAATTATATCATCGAGCTCGGCAAGGAATATACCCACTGTCGATAGATTTTACTCCCGTCGCGAGTGCACAGTCGGAAATAGGAGCATCGCAATTGAAAGGGAAAAAAGAACTGGCGGTATCACCCGTTCTGAATTCATTACAAATAAAGGCCGTAGAAAAAGGCATTGTCTAAAGAAAGTAACAAATTACAACTTAACAAGAAAAATAGTTCAAGGAGCTTGAGTCTGTGTTGACGAGCTTGGGACAACTCCTACGGTAGATGGCATGTTTGCCGATACTAGTTCAAGAAGCTGCATCGTGCATTTAAGTGCTGGTGCCTTGAAGGGGCTAAGATCGATAGCCAGTCCGTCTTGACCCTTCGGCAGCTCTTTTGTCAGCAGTTCCATCTCGGCTTTTAAGCCATGCCCCATCAAAAGCTGGAAAGCAAGAAGAGCACCATAGATACGCGAGGTAAGTTTGAATACCTCGATGGTGCCTTCGTTGTTGACGGAGAAAGTGTCCGCCAGCTGTTCCAGTGTCTTCTGCTGGTCTGCCTTGGGAAGGATCATGGCGTGCAGTCTCGACAGGACCGCCTTGTTCTTATGAAGAAGCGTTCGGATGTGGTCGCTGGATTCAATTACCGAAGAAACGACATCTGCAGAAGAATCAACTGGAAGCTTGCCTGCAGAATTAAAAGGGATATCGGAAGCTTCTGCAAGAAATAAGAGCAGAAGTTAGAAACAAGTGGAACTAGAAGCAAAAAGTGGCTTAAAGAAAAAAGTAACAAACATTACCGAGCAAAGCCATGATAGACTTCTGCAGAAGATCCTCCTTTTTCTTCTGTTTAGCTTGGGCTTCAGCCTTCTCCTTCTCCTCCTCCTTCATTTTCTTCTTCAGCTGATCAAGCTCTTTTCTTAAAACATCCTTCTCGACGGGCGGTAGCACCTATTGTCACTGCCCGATCAAGCTTAAAAGAGCTTTATACAACATCTTCTTGGAGCCAAGCATTGACGCCTTGGAGAGAGGAAAACTGGGAGGCGAAATCCTTCAGAATAGTTATGGCACTTTGAATGTTCTACAAGAGAAAAGACAAGTCGACATTTGGAAAGAAACATTTTCCAAGTCCACATTTGATTACAAGTAGTCAAATATAACTCGGGGGCTAGAAGAGAGGGAGCCATTATCAAGAAAAGGAAAAATTAAATACTTAAAGGTTCCTCGGGAAGAGTAGAGTAAGCGGTGGCTGCCGAAGAAATTCCTTTATCCTTCAAAAGGGAAGAAGGAGCCGAAGGAATCAAAGGAGCTGTTGGCGGGACAAAAGCTTCAGATACTGCAGGAGATGGCCTGCTGGGGGTAGCCTTAGCCTTCTTCGAAGGAGGCTCTATAAACCCCTCATCACTGCAATGTATGGGTCGATAAGTTTAATAGGAGAAATAAGTCAACTTCGCGAGGAGCAGAAAAAACTCACGAATCGAGGAGCAAGTCATCCTCATCAGCAAAACCGCCGGAGGATCTCTTAGGCAGTTGGGCACTGGCCTTCTCCGGAGCTGCACGAACAAAAGGAGCACGATCAGCTTCATTGCCATGACTAGACTCCGATGTATCGAACAATGCACCATCAAAGATTTTATGAACGGCCGAGGAAGCATCAGGGTTGGAGGATCGATATACTCTCTTGAAAGGGCTTCATTGACCTCGACCACTCCCATGCTAGATTCTACATTGGCGGTGGAATCAGCCTCTTCAGGATTCGCATCATTTTCCGATAAGACTGGAAGTTATTCGGCAGTCGAAGGAGTCTGCTAGAGTAAAAAAAAGATTCAATAAAACAAGGCAAAATATATCGAATGAAAGCGTTAGCATGAAATTAAAAGGTTACCTCAGTTGGCTGGTGAGCCAGGTCGAAGGGTTCATGAAGGGCTAGCAGGGGAATTGAATCTTCTTGGCTGAAGTGGGTCAGGCGTCTGAATTCATCCAGCAGTTCCTTTTCGGACAATTCAACAACATTAATTCGAGTTTCATCCATTGGACCCGAATACAACCACATATGGTGAGCTCTGGACATACCTGGTTGGATGCGGTATTTCTGGAACACAACAGCAATTTCAGCGCCGATCATCGTCTGGCCGTCGGATTCTTTTATTTGTAGCACTCTCTCGAACAGGTTGTCGGCTACTGATCTTTCTTCGGTTGTAAGTATGTTCTTCCAAGACTTCTTCGGCATAGCTTTGAGGACATCAACAAATTTCGGTAGACATGTGTCGCGACCAGCTACCGATGAATCTTTAAGATAGAACCACTTCAACCTCCATCCCTAGACAGACTCTCTCATTAGGAAATTGAAGTAATTCACATCCTTTTCGACGACAAAGCCAACTCCACCGGTGAAGAAGGATCCATTGATACTGTTGTAACGTTTAACAAAGAAAATTTTCTTCCATAAACCCAAGTGAGGGTCAATGCCAAGAAAAGCTTCACAGAGGGTGATAAAAATCGAAAGGTGGAGAATGGAGTTTGGAGTCAATTGCCAGAGTTGGATCCCGTATGAAAGCAAAAGACATCAGAGAATTCATGTGCGGGCAAAGATAACCCACGGTACAAGAACGCAATGAACATTACGGTAAAGCCAACAAGAGGATTAGGACGCAAGGCTGAACCTAAGAGGATGATGTTTCCCTCTTCGCCGGAGATTAAGCCAAGGCTTTGCGCCTTCTTCTCATCGCGCTTCAACATTGTTGAAGCGGGCCAGTCGCTGGGGGCGCTCTTGACCGCTGCGGCGGAATCCTTCGGTGTGGCCTTCGTCTTCGCGTCAGCGGTCGCCTTGGAGACAATACTACTCATACCGGCACCAGTGGCAGTTGCGGAACTCTTCTTCTTCACCATCTTAGGGTGTTTGAGAGACGGTGGTGATCGGAACGCGGCGGTGGGGGCGGCGCAGTAGTTATGGAGGTGCAAGAACGGAGGAAGAAAAAAGCAATGAAAGGGGGAGTAAAGGAGATCAAATTTGTGTTTACCTTTATACAAAGAGGAATTACCAAGGACTTGGCCCGAGAAATCTGCGATTAGGTCACCATGTGTCATCAAGATCATCATGCCAAAGGACAGTTACCCCCATTACGCACGGAAATCGAGGAGGCACCTCTGTCAACACGCGAGGATCGGTCATTTCCTAACTGACCGCGCAGAAGTGTCAACACCCGGATTTTTAAGTCCAGATGCCTATTATGCCATACATCGCAATCCCAGGAATATTGTTTTTGCGAGACATAATAGATTGATATCACAGAACATCATTCATTACAAACCATAATAGTCTTACATCAAGGGATCACATGATCTAGTCTTACAATAATAGTTGATCTAATGATCAATTACAAAACACACAGCGGAAGAAACATAGTAGCGGTCCATCTGTTTCACAGACAACGCTTGACGTCAGGAGTAGTCCTAGTTATCATAGACGTCCTGCTGTCCATCTTCATGGTATTGGTGCTCCTCTTCATAGTCTGGCCATTTGAATAGCCAGGGACAAAGCCATGAGTACTTTTAAAGTACTCGCAAACTAATACTAGTGTAAGTACTAACAACTATAGTAAGGGGGTTCTAAGCTCTAGGTTCATTTGCATAAAGCCAGTTTTATTCCATAAGCACTTAGTAGTAAAAGACTCTTTATTTGCCTAACTAACTCAAGTGGGAACATTGGTGTCATTCCCACAATTCTGGTGTGATTCAAGTCAAAGTCACCTTTCAAGTTCAAGTCACAAGTCACCAGTCACATATCATATTTTGAAAAGTTCTGATGACGGAACAGTATGGCCTTTCCAACTGTCCATGACCGCGGACGCGGCTATTCGAATAGTTTAACACTCTGCAGAGGTCGTACACTTGTGCCACAATAATTGCAATAATCCGTCAGGGGTAACTGGCCCTGATTTATCACACTCAGTGTGCAGACTACCAATCATAACCTTTCAGTTACATACCCTAGTACAGGCACCTCTCCCTATGAGTTTGGCCTCCCAGTGAGGGCAAACCGCGAACCTGGGAACTGCACAGGGCTTGGGTCGGACATTCACCTCATTTCACGTCATTTCACTTTCAACGGAGGCAGCCTCGGCATAACCCCTATGACGCTTGTTCAGAGGGAACCCATACTAAAATACATAAGTTTCCAGTTAAGCCTTACCCAGATTCGGGTATTGTGGGGGTACTTGAAATTGGAATGGTATCGCATCCGAACCCAACCATCAGTTTTTGTCAAACACACCATGCCATTCAAAAGTCACATTCACCTTCAAAACTCTCAATAGAATGAGCTCATCATTCCAAGGTTTTAAAAAATCATTTGTTTCACAAGTCCCTATCTAGAGTATTCAATTTTAGTATAGCACTAGCAACTAAGCATGAGGGGTGCTAACTACATTCTTGCTCTCTAGGCTAAGTTTGACTCTCTTGTGGTACTCTATACTTAGACACAAATTAACTACATCAAGTAAACCTTGGTAAAATAAGGTGAAGTTAAATCAAGATAAAATTTGGGTTTGGATGAAAAAGACTTTTAAATACCAATACTAGTGCCATAGTCTCTTGCACTAGTAACTTGGCAATGGTAGAACTAGCATTGGTAATAGCTTGCCTTGGTTGGTGTACTGGTCAAAGTGTTCTTCTTCTTCCTCGTAGAAGACCTCCTCCTCCTCGTAGCCTTCGGTACAAGTGTCTATAAACGGATACGAGGTAACAAACACCAATCAATACTTAAGGAGGCTACTTAGCCTTAATGGCTCACTCAAGATGATCTATCATCATCACAATCATCACTCAACCTCATACTAGGGTTTTCTTTTTAGTTTGAGAAACTAATTTCCTCTCATTGAAAAACCAATACTAAGATTTAATTTCCTCAAATGATAAAGTATGAGATCATGTTGACCAAAGTCACCACTTCACACTTCTTCATTTGGGAAAATGATTTAAATGAGATACTACATCTCATACAATTTAAATACTACTTGGAAAGATGATTTAATATTCTCAAGTAATAACCTATGGGGTCATGAATACTAATGTCATCACCTCACCTTGAATTACTTGAGAAAGTGATTTAACTGAGATGCTACACCTCATAGGATTTAAATACTATTTTTGAAATAATTTAAATGAGCTAGAAATGACTACATAACCATTATTTGAATCTAGCCCATGATCATTTGAAGCAACCATGTCATATTTTTGCATAAACAATTAGAGTATTTGAAATGTGAATTATGAGAGGTGGAATCACCTCAAAATTCATTATGGTTGATTTTTAACAATTGTTTGAAATTTGAAAACCTACTGCCTTGTTATTTTCATTGCAAGTGATCTACAATGGTTCAAGGGTTGAGACTAATTGGGTTAGACAGAGAATCTTATAAGCTTTCAAGAGATATAAAATTCATAAAATTTGGCTCAGTTGATCTTTCTAAATTTAGATTTGAACTTGGCATCAGTATTGAATTTGAACTAAAAGATTTAAACCGAATTTGAAATGCTGGGCTCGCGCGGGAAACTAACTGGGCCATATAGGGAAAAGTAAACGGGCCGGCCCAGCTTCGTGGCTCGCACGAGCAGGCCGCCTGACAGCGGACCCAACGCGTCAGCGTGTCATAAATAGCGAAACGGTAAGAGAGAATAAGGACCGCATGATTAGATCGCAGATCAACGGCTCACGAGCGTCGTCGTCTCCGACGAGACTCAACCCCTCTGGCGGCGAGGCTAGGGGGTCGGCAGGCTCACCGGTGGCCGGCGAGGGTCAGCATTGATGCAGGGCAAGGTTGTCGAGGATGGCGGAGCTCCTGGTACTGGCGGCGTCGCCTGAGGTGGCTCCAAACGACGGCGCCCTTGCTGCGGTACTGGCGGTGCTCCGGCGACAAATTGGCGAGCTACTAGCTAAATTGGGGCGTGGCTGTGCTCGAGGAGGACCAAGGATGAGAGGCGAGGAGGATGGTGTGAAGAAATGGAGAGGGGAAGGCCTCTATTTATAGCGGCGAGGGAGTGCTGTGGCTCACGGGCATGGCAACGGTGGAGAAGGCGCTACGGGCTGCGAAGGGGCAAGGCGAGGTGTGAGGACGATGCAGCATGGCCTGGCGATCATCACGCGCGTCATGGCGCAGCAGGAGGGGGACGGAGGCGTGCGGGCGATGCCGTCGTCCTCGCATTACCGGGGCGGAGGTTGGCGATCATGGCGATGGCGACAGAGCAGGGGCGGGCCAATGGGGTTGTGTGGGAGGTAGAGGGTGATGTGATGATGCTTGGCGCAGAAGAGGAGGTCAAGGGGAGGACGAGGCTGACCGGGCGAGACAGTGTACTGGCGTGTCCAGGGCGTGTCCTAGCGCGCTCTGGCGTGTTCTAGGCGTCCTGGGCGCGTCACATTCTGGCCAATGTTGGCCTGTCCTGCGTAGAGGGCATGCACCAACGTGATCAGTGGAGTGAGGTGAGTGTCAGAGACAAGCTGATGCAAGCTAGATGGGAGATGAGAGGGGGTTGGCATGGTGAGTGGCAAGGTACACGGCATGGACAAGTCTTGATCATTTCTCCACTTTTATCATTGCTGCAAGTGCATGGCTTGATCCAAAGGAGGTACAAGGACAATAATGATCACAAATGGTCTCTGGTTTAGGCTTAAATTCATTGGGTTTTAGCATGTCTTGTCAAATCCAGATTGTGGACACCATGTGTTCGATGAAATGGCCGCATGAGTTTTAACTTCAAATTTTGTCAAACTTTTTCTTGGGAGTAGTTCAAATAATGTTTGGCACACAGTGGTGGGGTTGGTGTGCAAAATGGTGTTGATTTGGAAAAATCCAAATGGGACATGATCTTGAATCTGATTGGATGTTGCATCTTGGCTTGATTAAATTAAGCAATAGAAAAGGAACTAGTCAAAGTGGTCAACATCAAAAGTGTTCAACTTCATGAGGTCTTAGATGAGGTGCAAAGAGTTGGGAGAGTTTGGTTTAGAAATTTCTTAATACAGGGGCTCAAAGTGGGTACCCTGCTGTAAATGTCAAAATTGACCATTATCATATGTGAGTGAATTTTGCTATTTCTTTTGATTTGATTTGTGTTTCCTTGATCCAAAAGGTGTTATTTAGTGTTTAGTTATGTTTGCAAACCATTGGCACAAAGTAAAATGGCCTAGGTTAAAGATTTGCAAATATGGACATAGCCTCATCTGTGATGTTATTCCTATTTTCTTTTCTTTTCATGTGTTTCTGTTTGATTCACTTAGGCATGGTTTATAGGGTTCATTTAGTGTTGGATTGGGTTTAACAATGGTACACCACCATTTTGGTAAAGTAAAAAGGGCATAGGTCAAGATTTGTAATTATGGCTATATGCCCACATATGCTTTTTCTTTTCTTTCGTTTTCTTTTGATTTGTTCCTCTTTGGTGTTGAAAAGGGTAGGGCTTAGGGTTTAGGAACATGTTCAACACTTTAAAAAAATAAACATGGCAAGGATCACCACATACTTGCATGAGCATTATGCATATCAAGTGATTCAAATAAGTTTTTGTTGGCTCCAAAATTTGAAATAAATGAAATTCATTTTCTTCTTTGTTTTAAAAATTTGGGATGTTACAAACCCTTCCCCCTTAAAAAAAATATCGTCCCGAGATTCAAGAAAAGTTAGGAACCTAAGAGAGATTGGGCAATTGGGTTAACATGAAAACATACTCTGCATGGTAATGGGTGCTTCCTGGGCTTCTGTGGCACTCATGTGGTAGAGACGGCCGTTGCGGTTGTTCGGGTTCCTTCTAGCTGCGAAGCGGCACTGTTGCTGGGCAGGTGCAGCGGTATTGGGGGCAGTCTTGGCAAGCTTCTTGGGGCACTCATTGGAGTAATGACCCACAATTCCACATTCATAACAAGTCACAGTTGACTTGTCTTCTGAGGCTATGGGGGTAGCATTGCTTCCAGTCCTTGGGGCAGTGTTGTTATGTTCACAAGTACAGTCTGCATCTCATCGTGCAGTCCATTCAGAAATCTTTCCTTCCTCTTCTCGTCGTTGTAGGGTTTTCATGTCACGAGAGATTATATAGGCGAAGAGGCGGCGCAAGGGGTGCCTGGGGGGCCCACCCCATAGGGCAGCGCGCCCCCCTCTAGGCCGCGCCAGCCTATGATTTGGAGGGCCTGGGCCTCCTCTCCGACTCCCCTTCGGTGTTCTGGTCCTTCTCGGTGAAATAGGATGTTTGGCTTTTGTTTCGTCGAATTCCGAGAATATTGCCTGAACAGCCTTTCTGGAACCAAAAACAGCAGAAAACAGGAACTGGCACTTCGGCATCTTGTTAATAGGTTAGTTCCGGAAAATGCATAAAAACATTATAAAGTGTGAGCAAAACATGTAGGTATTGTCATAAAACTAGCATGGAACATCAGAAATTATAGATACGTTGGAGACGTATCAACGCGTGAACCACCGTAATGGAGCACGAACTCCGCGGAAGAGCAACCACCGCTCTCTTCGTCGATAGACCCCTACATATACGGTTTTCGATGGCCGACGCCATTCATCTCTTCTCTCGTCACCATCCTCTGTCAGCATGAGCAATCTCTCTTTGCCATCGGACACCGACAGCGAGGGGAAATCACCTGGATGGTGCCATTTGGGGGACCGAGCTGCAACACCTAGCAGCGACGATTCCCCGCCGCCGGGCAGTGAGGAGAAATGGGATGCCGACAAGGAGGAGGACGAAGAGGCCGAGGAGCAGGCCGAGAAAGAGGCTGGAGAGGAGGAGGATCAGGAGGAGGAGGAGGAGGAGGAGGAGGAAGATGCTGTGCACGCGGCGGCCCAGGCGAAGGTGCGGGCGGATGCGAAGGCGAAGGCGAAGGCGCAGCCGGCGAGCACCTTTGTAACATCCCAAAAATTTCAAAACAAACGAAATGAATTTTCCTAGTTCCAAATTTTGGAACCAACAAAAACTTTTATTAAATTAAGTTGATACCTAGAGATCTTGTTTACTTCTTGTGCTATTGCCATGATTCCTTGTTTAATTAGTTTTGAAATATTCTTAAACCCTAAACCTCACACCCCTTTTTACCCTCCAAGTTAAAATAAAATAAAAAGAATTTAAATAAGAAAGAGACATATGTGCCTATGGCTATTTTTATAAAACTTTACCCTAGGCCTTTCCACTTTATTTAGAGGTTTGGAAAACCTTCATAAACCTTATATAGTACTTCTCAAAACCAATCCAAAGTGAAACAAAAGATTTTAAAAAGAAAGTAATAATGCCATAGAGGCATATGAGAGTAAAATGCAAATTTGTGAATTTGAGAATCTTGACCCTAGGACTTGATGTGAATGGTTGGATCACTCCTATATACCATTTCAACACTCAACAACATCAAATGGGCCAAGAACAATCAAATTAAAAATCAAATGCAACATATGCATGGAGGCATATGTGGCACTTAGCCATTTTATCAAATCTTGTCCTATGCACTCCTACTTTGCCCAAATGGTGTGAAACCATCTCTAGACCTAATCTAATACTAAATAAACCCTAAACCATGCCTAAGTGAAGCAAAGAAAAAGAAAATAAGAAACTAAAGAAAAATGCACTTCATCACATATGTGGCTATGGCCAATTTTGCAAATCTTTAACCTAGACCCTTTTGGCTTGCACCATTGGTTGTAAATGGTTAATAAACACTTATTAACACTTTTGGAATCAAAGAAACTCAAATCAAATCAAATTTGAAATCAAAATGAGCTCACATGCACTAATGGTCAAAATTGACAATTTTAATATCATACCTACTTTGAGCCCTTTTATTCAGAAATTCTTAAACCAAACCCTAACAAATCTTTGCACATCATCCAAGACCTCATCAAGATGAACAACTTTGGTGTTGACCACTTTGACCAGATCATTGACCATTGCTCAAAATAGTCATGCCAAGATGCTATGTTGAAACAGATTCTAGATTCCCTCAAAATTTAGGATTTTCACAAATCCATTCCAAATCTCAAACCAATGCCATACATGGCTGCCCAACATCATTTAGAACCCATCCATCACAAAAATTGGTCAAAAGTCATCACACATGAGACCATAGCAAAGAATCAATTCAATGCCATAGAGTACAAATTAACACTATTCAACCACTATTCCACCACTATTCACCACCTCACCCTCTCTCTCTTGTGATCATCACTAGTGTATTGTACCTCTGAATGACCTCACCTAGTGTGCATGGTCACTTCACACCATCACCATGCCCAAATTCATGTCATATGTCACATACACTTTGACAAATATTAGATGTACATGCTCTAGACCCCTCTCCACTTGCTCACCTTGTCAATTCACCTGGACTCACCCCACTTGACCAAGCCATGGACCCAGGGATAAAGATATGGCACAAAAAAAATGTCAAGACATGACCATGCCACTCCAAATGACATCACATGCCAACCCTTGTCCTCCTCCCTCTCTAGTCACCCTCACCTTGTCAAATAAGCTTCACTCACCTCACTGACCCCCACCATGCCAAGGTTGACCTCAGGAGAAGCATAGCATAGCCCATGTCACACCATGCCCCTCACATGCTCACCACCATGCACCCACATGCCCTGGCCCTTTTCCCTCCCTCTCACCATGTCATCTACAGTCCCCTGTACCCTAGACACCTGCCGGACATGGTCCTTGGTGAAGGAGACCACGTGGTTGACCAAAACAAGCATGCCATTGCTCATGATCACCAACCCGTGGCCACCCATGTCCCTCTTCGTGCACACTCCATCTCAGCCTCTCTCCCTGCGCCACCCACTTCCTCTCACTCCCACACACACGCCAGACATGCCCCTTGGACCTGCCAGTGCACCAGGACGACGCCACGACGCGACGCCCCGAGAGGACGCCGACGTCGGCCTCGTACCCGTGCACCCTGCACACGACGCCATCCAGCCGGCCACTGCTCACGCGTCACCACCTACCCAGTACCTCTCATGCGGACACCAAAGCCACGCCGGAGTCGACTGCACACGACGTGCACCGTGACGTCGCCCGCCATGGCCTCCACGCCGCGTTCCCGCCCCTGGACGCTATATAAACCCCTCCGCTCACCTTGGACGGCACCACCACACCCAGAAACATCCTCCTCTCCCTCCTAGAGCCTCTCCTCCTCCCTCTTTACCTCTCCACGGCGCCAAAGCTCGCCGGCGTGCACCCGGCGGCCACACCCAAAGCCGCCCCGATTTTTGCCACCATAGCCTCCAACACCTATACCAAAGTTGTAGCCCTTGGAAAGACCTTTCCAACGCACCCAACCCCGCCTTAATCCGAGCTCCGAGGCGAAAGTTACGGCCCCCGCAAGGTTGCAGAATCGCGAGGTACACGACGAACCAGCACCGTCCGATCCCGATCCGACGCGCTGTGTGCTCTGCCCGCACCCGACGTGCATGCGCCATGCATGCGTGGCCCGGGCTGCAGCTGGGCCGGCCCAACTTCTTCCCGCCCTCGTTTGAAATTTGAATTCCGTTTTATTCTTTTTCTGTAAATTGCATACTGGTGCAGTACTAGAAGTTAAATAGTTTCAAATATACAAATCCAATTTTAGTAATTCAAAATGTTCCAGAAAGCTTATGAAATTCTCCATCCAACCCCACTGGTTTCAACCTCTTATCTTGTGTAGAAATTGAATAGCAAAAATAACAAGACAGGGACTTTTCTGCCTTAGAATAATTATTAAAAATCAACCAAAAATGCTTTTGAGTTAATTCCAACTCCTATAAATCACATTACACTTGTACTAATTGTTTATGCAAAAATATTCCATGCTTACTTTGAATGATCATGGCCTAGCTTAATTAAACGACTATATGACTATTTCTAGTCAAAGATATTGTCCAAAACTATTATTAAATCATATGGGAGTTTTTCTCTCACTTAAATCTTGTCATGAACAATTCAAAATGAGGTAGAGACTCTGGTCATGTAGGTCTCATATGAATTGTTGATGATATTAAATCACCTCAATAGTAGTTTTTAACTTAGTTACAACTATGTGTTAAATCATATGAGAGGTATCCCTCTCATTTAAATCTTGTTCTCAAGTAATTCAACATGAGGTAGTGACCATGGTCTATATAATCTCATAGTGAGTTATTTGGTGACATTAAATCACTACCATGTTAGTATTAAATTGCATGAGGTATGGAACCTCATTTAAATCATTTTCTCAAATGATAAGTATGAAGAGGTTGACTTTGGTCAACCTAGGTCATATATTATTCATAAGAGAAATTAAATCTTAATAAGATAATGAGAGGAGAATATTTCTCTAAATAATTAAAAGTAACACCTAAGTTAGTATGAGATGAAATTATTTTTCTTAAATAATAAGAAAAACACATCCACCAACTTAATAATAATGTGTGATGCTAGTTTAAGTTGTGTGACTCATGTGTGTGCTTAGTTTTAGTACATAAGTTTGGTATGATGATTGTATACCCCGTATTCGTATTTTAGACGCTAGTACCAAGGAGTATCCAGAGGAGGAGGAGGTCTACTTCCAAGGAGAAGAAGACCACTTTGACCAATTCCCCAACCAAGGCAAGATAATACTCTTGCAAAGTGCAAAGCTCACCATGAGCAAGGCATTACCCCATTTACTTTATGCTTATGATCCTATTTCCCAGCTTTACTTTACAAGCTTTATTTACTTTTGTTTTATCAAAGTACTTTTTGATTCATGATTCACTTGGTTAGTATTGGATTAGTACAAGAGTATCAAAGTTAGCCTAGAAGCAAAGCAAAATACTTAGCACCCCTCATACATAGATGCTAGTGCTAAATTAAAAGTGACTACTCTAGTTGGGAACTTGTGAAATGAAATGACTTTGAAAACCTTGGAATGATGATTCATTCTATTGAAAGATTTTGATGGTGAACATGACTGGTGAATGACTTGGTGAATTTTACAAAACTGATGGTTGGGTTCGGATGCGATACCATTCCAATTTTACAAGTACCCCCACAATACCTGAATTTGGGTAAGGCTTAGCTGGAAATTTATGTGTCTTAGTATGGGTTCCCTCTAAAACAAGCGTCATCGGGGTTATGCCGGAGGCTGCCTCTACAACAAAAGGAATGATGTGAAATGACGTGAAATGAGGTGAATGTCCGGCCCAAGCCCTGTGCAGTTCCCAGGCTGACTGTCTGTCTTCACTAGGAGGCCAAGCTCATGGGGAGAGGTGCCTATACTAGGGTATGTAAATGAAAGGTTAGGATTGGTAGTTCGCGTACTGCGTACGATAAATCATGGCCGATTACCCTCGACGAACTATTGCAATTGTTGTGGCACAAGTGTACAACCTCTCGCAGAGTTTAACCTATTCGAATAGTCGCGTCCGCGGTCATGGACAAGTTGGAAAGGCCATACTGTTCCGTCATCGGAACTTTTCTAAAAATATGAATGGTGAATGGTGACTTGAATTGAAAGGTGATCGTGACTTTGAATCACAACTGAGTTGTGGGAATGACACTAATGTTCCCACTTGAGTAAGTTAGGCAAATGAAGAGGTTTTGTTTACTAAAGTGCTTATGAAATAAAACTGGCTTTATGCAAATGAAACTAGAGCTTAGAACCCCTTACTATAGTTGATAGTATTTACATTAGTATTAGTTTGCGAGTACTTTAAAGTACTCACGGCTGTGTCCCTGGCTATTCAAATGGCCGGACTATGAAGAGGAGTACCAGAACCCGGAAGAAGGACAGCAGGACGTCTACGACAACTAGGACCACTCCTGACGTCAACAGTTGCCTGTGGAATAGATGAACCACGACCGCTACTACTTCGCTTCCGCTATGTGTTTTGTAATAGGATCTCTAGATCCACCATGTTGTATTAAGACTGGGTCATGTGATCCTTTGTTGTAAGACGATTATGTGTTGTAATGAATGATGTGTTGTGATATCAATCTATTATGTCTCGCAAAAACAATATTCCCGGGATTGCGATGAATGGCATAATAGGCATCTGGACTTAAAAATCCGGGTGTTGACAAGTTGGTATCAGAGCCATTGTTTGACCTTAGGAGACCCTAGTTAGAATGGACGTCCTGAAAAATTTAGTTTCAAAAACAAATGAAGTGAATATTTCCGAAAAATTATTCACTCTCTTACCCTTGAGATCTTTTCAAAAAGAGAAACCCATGCCCTATTTTTTCCTTGAAAATTCTACATAAAAGTTTGCACACTTGGTCACCTCATTAACTTACTCATCTTAAATTGCTCACAGATGGAATACCAATGTGAGTCCTATCAGCTTGGCCACGGAGGAGACCTGATGTTCGAGAAGGATTTGAAGCAACTAGTGGAATATTTAGGACGCCCGTATCCCGAGTTCTTCGGAATACCCCTCAACCATCCGTCGGGAGGACCACCTCGGTGGGAAGTTACTGCAGATCTGAGAGGAAAGCTAGGAGCTCCAATATGGGAAACCATATGGTTTTTCTGTAATGGGAAACACCTGGAAGGATGGAATAGCCAAAGCCATGCAGGAAGCAATTGCCCGTCTGTGCGGACAAAATGAGAACAAGATCAAGAACACTCGCTTTGTCTACTACCCAAGACACGACCTCATGGGAAGACCACTAACCATGCCACCGCACCCGGAGATGCACTACTATGTTGCATGCCTAGACTTCCTGCTTCACAAGACCCGCAAGGAGTTGGACAACGCTGCGCTTGTCGCTAAGCACAACACCCCTGAAGATGAAGAGTAGTATCACAAAAGCACTATCGTAGGTGTGAGTTGTATCTGTCCCTTTGTATCGTAGAGCGATGAATGGTTCTTAAACCAACGGTGTGTTAGCTTTGTAATGTGTGATGTTTGGTATGAATGAAAAAGTGTTGTTGGTTTTACCCCCTCAACACTACTCAAGTTTTGAAACTTTTTGAATTTAACTCAAACAAACCATAGAAATTTCCTCCTTATCTTATCATCTACCTCAATCCTCAGATGGCCCCACCAACCCGCAGCGCCAACCAGGAGGCAATGATGCAAATGCTGCAGATGATGATGGAAGACCGCGAAGCCGAGAGAGCTGAACGACAAGCCAACATTGCTGCACTGCAGCAGATAGCTCGTAACAATCAGGGCCATGGAAACCACGATCACCCCGGATCGAAGCTGAAGAACTTTCAGAACACCAACCCTCCGATGTTCAGCAAGACCGAGGAACCACTGGACGCGGATGATTGGCTCCAGACAATGGAGAACAACCTGGAAGTTGCGTGAGTAGAAGCCGCAGAGAAAGTACTGTTCGCCACACACTACCTGTCAGGACCTGCCAGAGCCTGGTGGACAAGTGCCCGCGCAATGAATGCCGGACAAATGATGACTTGGGCAGATTTCAAGCTCAAGTTCAGCAGATACCATGTGCCCCAAGGACTGATCAAGAAGATGAGAGACGAGTTCCGCGAACTCAAGCAAGGAAGGATGTCCGTGGTGGAATACCGCGACAGGTTTCTCACTCTGTCAAGGTATGCCCCGGATGAGACCGACACAAATGAAAAGAGGAAGGAAAGATTTCTGAACGGACTGCATGACGAGATGCAAACTGTGTTAGTGAACATTCCGTTCGCTGACCTCGAAGCCTTAGTGGACTCAGCCATACAGATGGAAGGGAAGCTACACCAAGCCAATGAGAACCGCAAGCGCAGGATGATGAACCAGAATGGACCCCACCATACCCAGAAGTACCGCAACAACTCTGGAGGATTCACCCCAAGGCACAACAAGCCAACTACTCAGAATTATCGCCCCAACTACACCAACAACAACGGAGGACCCCCGAAGCCCGGAGGCAACAACACCAACAACCACCCCAACAACAACGACAACAGCAACCCTAACAACGGCAATCGCAACAACAACAACCACAACCACCCCAATGGCACCAACAACCACCCCAATACTGCCCCCTGGATCGGGAGTAACGTTGTTCCCGTCAACCCCAAAGACAAGTCCACGATCAACTGCTATGAATGTGGAGTTGTGGGTCACTACTCCAATGAGTGCCCCAAGAAGCTTGCCAAGATTGCCGCCAATACCGCAGCACTCTGCTCAGCAACAGCGCCGCTTTGCAGGAAGAAGGAACCGTAACAACAACAACGGCCGTTTCTACCACATGATCGCCAATGAAGCCCAGAAGCCCCTCGAGCCATGCCAAGTATGTTCCCCTGTTAATCTCACTGCTCAATCTTTCTTAGGAACCCAATTTTTCTTAAAATCTCGGGACGAGATTTGTTTAAGGGGGAAGGGTTTGTAACATCCCAAAAATTTCAAAACAAACGAAATGAATTTTCCTAGTTCCAAATTTTGGAACCAACAAAAACTTTTATTAAATTAAGTTGATACCTAGAGATCTTGTTTACTTCTTGTGCTATTGCCATGATTCCTTGTTTAATTAGTTTTGAAATATTCTTAAACCCTAAACCTCACACCCATTTTTACCCTCCAAATTAAAATAAAATAAAAAGAATTTAAATAAGAAAGAGACATATGTGCCTATGGCTATTTTTATAAAACTTTACCCTAGGCCTTTCCACTTTATTTAGAGGTTTGGAAAACCTTCATAAACCTTATATAGTACTTCTCAAAACCAATCCAAAGTGAAACAAAAGATTTTAAAAAGAAAGTAATAATGCCATAGAGGCATATGAGAGTAAAATGCAAATTTGTGAATTTGAGAATCTTGACCCTAGGACTTGATGTGAATGGTTGGATCACTCCTATATACCATTTCAACACTCAACAACATCAAATGGGCCAAGAACAATCAAATTAAAAATCAAATGCAACATATGCATGGAGGCATATGTGGCACTTAGCCATTTTATCAAATCTTGTCCTATGCACTCCTACTTTGCCCAAATGGTGTGAAACCATCTCTAGACCTAATCTAATACTAAATAAACCCTAAACCATGCCTAAGTGAAGCAAAGAAAAAGAAAATAAGAAACTAAAGAAAAATGCACTTCATCACATATGTGGCTATGGCCAATTTTGCAAATCTTTAACCTAGACCCTTTTGGCTTGCACCATTGGTTGTAAATGGTTAATAAACGCTTATTAACACTTTTGGAATCAAAGAAACTCAAATCAAATCAAATTTGAAATCAAAATGAGCTCACATGCACTAATGGTCAAAATTGACAATTTTAATATCATACCTACTTTGAGCCCTTTTATTCAGAAATTCTTAAACCAAACCCTAACAAATCTTTGCACATCATCCAAGACCTCATCAAGATGAACAACTTTGGTGTTGACCACTTTGACCAGATCATTGACCATTGCTCAAAATAGTCAAGCCAAGATGCTATGTTGAAACAGATTCTAGATTCCCTCAAAATTTAGGATTTTCACAAATCCATTCCAAATCTCAAACCAATGCCATACATGGCTGCCCAACATCATTTAGAACCCATCCATCACAAAAATTGGTCAAAAGTCATCACACATGAGACCATAGCAAAGAATCAATTCAATGCCATAGAGTACAAATTAACACTATTCAACCACTATTCCACCACTATTCACCACCTCACCCTCTCTCTCTTGTGATCATCACTAGTGTATTGTACCTCTGAATGACCTCACCTAGTGTGCATGGTCACTTCACACCATCACCATGCCCAAATTCATGTCATATGTCACATACACTTTGACAAATATTAGATGTACATATTCTAGACCCCTCTCCACTTGCTCACCTTGTCAATTCACCTGGACTCACCCCACTTGACCAAGCCATGGACCCAGGGATAAAGATATGGCACAAAAAAAAATGTCAAGACATGACCATGCCACTCCAAATGACATCACATGCCAACCCTTGTCCTCCTCCCTCTCTAGTCACCCTCACCTTGTCAAATAAGCTTCACTCACCTCACTGACCCCCACCATGCCAAGGTTGACCTCAGGAGAAGCATAGCATAGCCCATGTCACACCATGCCCCTCACATGCTCACCACCATGCACCCACATGCCCTGGCCCTTTTCCCTCCCTCTCACCATGTCATCTACAGTCCCCTGGACCCTAGACACCTGCCGGACATGGTCCTTGGTGAAGGAGACCAAGTGGTTGACCAAAACAAGCATGCCATTGCTCATGATCACCAACCCGTGGCCACCCATGTCCCTCTTCGTGCACACTCCATCTCAGCCTCTATCCCTGCGCCACCCACTTCCTCTCACTCCCACACACACGCCAGACATGCCCCTTGGACCCGCCAGTGCACCGAGACGACGCCACGACGCGACGCCCGAGAGGACGCCGACGTCGGCCTCGTACCCGTGCGCCCGCACACGACGCCATCCAGCCGGCCATCGCTCACGCGTCACCACCTACCCAGTACCTCTCATGCGGACACCAAAGCCACGCCGGAGTCGACCGCACACGACGTGCACCGTGACGTCGCCCGCCATGGCCTCCACGCCGCGTTCCCGCCCCTGGACGCTATATAAACCCCTCCGCTCGCCTTGGACGGCACCACCACACCTAGAAACATCCTCCTCTCCCTCCTAGAGCCTCTCCTCCTCCCTCTTTACCTCTCCACGGCGCCAAAGCTCGCCGGCGTGCACCCGGCGGCCACACCCAAAGCCGCCCCGATTTTTGCCACCATAGCCTCCAACACCTATACCAAAGTTGTAGCCCTTGGAAAGCCCTTTCCAACTCACCCAACCCCGCCTTAATCCGAGCTCCGAGGCGAAAGTTACGGCCCCCGCAAGGTTGCAGAATCGCGAGGTACACGCGAACCAGCACCGTCCGATCCCGATCCGACGCGCTGTGTGCTCTGCCCGCACCCGACGTGCATGCGCCATGCATGCGTGGCCCGGGCTGCAGCTGGGCCGGCCCAACTTCTTCCCGCCCTCGTTTGAAATTTGAATTCCGTTTTATTCTTTTTCTGTAAATTGCATACTCGGTGCAGTACTAGAAGTTAAATAGTTTCAAATATACAAATCCAATTTTAGTAATTCAAAATGTTCCAGAAAGCTTATGAAATTCTCCATCCAACCCCACTGGTTTCAACCTCTTATCTTGTGTAGAAATTGAATAGCAAAAATAACAAGACAAGGACTTTTCTGCCTTAGAATAATTATTAAAAATCAACCAAAAATGCTTTTGAGTTAATTCCAACTCCTATAAATCACATTACACTTGTACTAATTGTTTATGCAAAAATATTCCATGCTTACTTTGAATGATCATGGCCTAGCTTAATTAAACGACTATATGACTATTTCTAGTCAAAGATATTGTCCAAAACTATTATTAAATCATATGGGAGTTTTTCTCTCACTTAAATCTTGTCATGAACAATTCAAAATGAGGTAGAGACTCTGGTCATGTAGGTCTCATATGAATTGTTGATGATATTAAATCACCTCAATAGTAGTTTTTAACTTAGTTACAACTATGTGTTAAATCATATGAGAGGTATCCCTCTCATTTAAATCTTGTTCTCAAGTAATTCAACATGAGGTAGTGACCATGGTCTATATAATCTCATAGTGAGTTATTTGGTGACATTAAATCACTACCATGTTAGTATTAAATTGCATGAGGTATGGAACCTCATTTAAATCATTTTCTCAAATGATAAGTATGAAGAGGTTGACTTTGGTCAACCTAGGTCATATATTATTCATAAGAGAAATTAAATCTTAATAAGATAATGAGAGGAGAATATTTCTCTAAATAATTAAAAGTAACACCTAAGTTAGTATGAGATGAAATTATTTTTCTTAAATAATAAGAAAAACACATCCACCAACTTAATAATAATGTGTGATGCTAGTTTAAGTTGTGTGACTCATGTGTGTGCTTAGTTTTAGTACATAAGTTTGGTATGATGATTGTATACCCCGTATTCGTATTTTAGACGCTAGTACCAAGGAGTATCCAGAGGAGGAGGAGGTCTACTTCCAAGGAGAAGAAGACCACTTTGACCAATTCCCCAACCAAGGCAAGATAATACTCTTGCAAAGTGCAAAGCTCACCATGAGCAAGGCATTACCCCATTTACTTTATGCTTATGATCCTATTTCCCAGTTTATACTTTACAAGCTTAATTTACTTTTGTTTTATCAAAGTACTTTTTGATTCATGATTCACTTGGTTAGTATTGGATTAGTACAAGAGTATCAAAGTTAGCCTAGAAGCAAAGCAAAATACTTAGCACCCCTCATACATAGATGCTAGTGCTAAATTAAAAGTGACTACTCTAGTTGGGAACTTGTGAAATGAAATGACTTTGAAAACCTTGGAATGATGAGTCATTCTATTGAAAGATTTTGAAGGTGAACATGACCGGTGAATGACTTGGTGAATTTTACAAAACTGATGGTTGGGTTCGGATGCGATACCATTCCAATTTTACAAGTACCCCCACAATACCTGAATTTGGGTAAGGCTTAGCTGGAAATTTATGTGTCTTAGTATGGGTTCCCTCTAAAACAAGCGTCATCGGGGTTATGCCGGAGGCTGCCTCTACAACAAAAGGAATGATGTGAAATGACGTGAAATGAGGTGAATGTCCGGCCCAAGCCCCGTGCAGTTCCCAGGCTGACTGTCTGTCTTCACTGGGAGGCCAAGCTCATGGGGAGAGGTGCCTATACTAGGGTATGTAAATGAAAGGTTAGGATTGGTAGTTCGCGCATCTGCGTACGATAAATCAGGGCCAGCTTACCCTCGACGAACTATTGCAATTGTTGTGGCACAAGTGTACAACCTCTCGCAGAGTTTAACCTATTCGAATAGCCGCGTCCGCGGTCATGGACAGTTGGAAAGGCCATACTGCTCCGTCATCAGAACTTTTCTAAAAATATGAATGGTGAATGGTGACTTGAATTGAAAGGTGATTGTGACTTTGAATCACAACTGAGTTGTGGGAATGACACTAATGTTCCCACTTGAGTAAGTTAGGCAAATGAAGAGGTTTTGTTTACTAAAGTGCTTATGAAATAAAACTGGCTTTATGCAAATGAAACTAGAGCTTAGAACCCCCTTACTATAGTTGATAGTATTTACATTAGTATTAGTTTGCGAGTACTTTAAAGTACTCACGGCTGTGTCCCTGGCTATTCAAATGGCCAGACTATGAAGAGGAGTACCAGAACCCGGAAGAAGGACAGCAGGACGTCTACGACAACTAGGACCACTCCTGACGTCAACAGCTGCCTGTGGAATAGATGGACCACGACCGCTACTACTTCGCTTCCGCTATGTGTTTTGTAATAGGATCTCTAGATCCACCATGTTGTATTAAGACTGGGTCATGTGATCCTTTGTTGTAAGACGATTATGTGTTGTAATGAATGATGTGTTGTGATATCAATCTATTATGTCTCGCAAAAACAATATTCCTGGGATTGCGATGAATGGCATAATAGGCATCTGGACTTAAAAATCCGGGTGCTGACAGCCTTCGACGACGAGGAGGACACAACTTCCTTCGACACGTCGAAGGGCACCGGCTCTTCGGAGGAGGTGACGAGCCGGAAGCGTCACCGTGAGGACGATGAGGCGGGGCCATCTAGGAAGAAGAAGTAGTTTAATTTTGTTTCAAAGTTTTTATATGTATTTTTATGGTTTTTCGAAGTTTTATATGTAATTTATCTATGTTGCACCACATAGTTTGTTCAAAGCTTTCGTTCGATGAGGGTATTGCCGTAGAACTATAAATTTCTTCTAAAAATTTCCCCCCAAACGCACATGTGCCGTATCTCGGAAAGACGATGCGACGAGGACGACGATCGGCCTTTGTCGCTGACAAGTCGGGGCCACCAGACGATTCCCGCGCTTTTCTCTCGTCCGGAGTCCCCGAGCGCTCCGGGGGGGGTTGACATGGGCTCGCCGGATGGATGAAAGGCCAAATCCAGGCGAAAACGAGGATCCAGGGACGCAACTGGACCATTTTCATCCATCCGGATGAAAAAAGGGGTCCTGAGGATCTTCCCAGGAAGACGGCTGGAGATGCTCTAACGGGTGGGACGATAGATGCATTCTAAAGATATGCGACATGTACGGTTCAAAATTCATCTCATAACTTCAACTAATCAGATTTAGTTTCATCTTCAAGCAACCATCCACTACCACTCTACGTCTCTACCAGCCATATCATGTTGCACACCATCTGATATACGTTGTCTCGAGTGCCCAACATGCAGAATAACATGCAGAACTCGTGCTTCTTAGTTTCTTGTCCATCAGAGATGTGGTGCCTCCTGATAGTGATAGCCAATGACAACATTTCCACGAGCTATGCATCAAGTGGGGGTACGCGAACCTTTCAAAAAGCCACTCACCAACTTTCAACCAATTGCCTGTTCGGACTCCAAAGTATATGTTGGCGCGAGCCGGAACATCTCGCAATCCGCATTCATCTCCAATTTTAGCATGCTAATCAACTGGCGACACGACGAATCGGAATTGACCAGGAAGAACAATCCGAAAGCTGCAGCAAAATATTACCTTTCCCGAATTGTCCGATGGTAACGCCATCACAAAATTCTGTGTAGTCAAAGATTCAGCATGCAGGCTGCAGCTGCAGTAAACAATGCCTTGGGCCAACTCGATGCCCGGTCGGACACAAGCTGCCACGAACATATCAATAGCCTCATCAACAAGGCATATTCTCTACGCAGTAGCATATGGAAGGAGAAGACGAAGACCTTGCGTATCGCTGTCAGTTCGCAACTTTTTGAATGGCAACATGGTAGATGCGTTGTGTCATGAGAAATACCAACGGACGATGTTTCCATGAAACCATGAGAAAAAATAGGCAGCTCATTTACATTTTTAAAAACTTTGAAACCTCAGAGTTTCATCTGCCTCTACCTAAGGAAAAAAAAAACTGCCCAATTGAGCGAAAGAAAAGGGGTGAATCTCATGCCATGATAATTTTCATAGAGCAACTTTTAATTTATTTTTAAAATCTGGTTTTCTGAAGTAGTGCATACAACTACACATGCACTTCAAAATTTGGCCAAAAACACCTCAAACCTTCTTAGAGATGAGCGCGGTCATGAGGCCTTATAGACAGTGATGCATATAAACCAGTGATGCATACAAACCATATATTCAAGCATTACACCCAGCCTCTGCATAACTAAGATCTCCATAAAAAATATAAACAATGTATGAATTTTTCTCATTTTAGACTATGCAATGAGAGGAAAACACAAATATATATCACGTGCAAAGACAGTTTTATTTTACATTCTCAAGATCTCTATCAAAAATATGAGATGTAGATCTGCAATCCCTCCTACACAATGAAGTTTTGAGGCTCAACATTGTTAGTGTGAGAAGTCTTAGGGAAGCTTTTTCGTGAGGATTAGAAATGACTTGCATACACACCGTATGAAACAAAGAAGGGAAATCCGCCTGAAAATAGCATCAAGATTCAAACTAGGCGTGAACAATAGGTACTTCTTGATACTATTCGCAAGAACTTCAGATTTGATTTTCCTGGTACGGACATTGTTCTGATGTCATCTAGTGCACCACAAATTCATTCGTCCCAATTTAATGCATTATTCCATGTTTCCTCAATGGTCTTGCTTTTCTTTTGGCGAAAATGCAAATAAAAGATTGTATTTTGATGCATTGTAAAAAAGAAGGCTATATATACAAGATCTAAAAAGATCAACACCACACCATACAACTCAACCCAAAACCTAGTCTAGGGGAGAAGTTGACCAAGGCTCCGTGCTCCAGCGTTCACTCACGCTTGCACTTTGGTTCTGATTGTGTCGAACATGGAGGTCACTAAGGGACGTGCATTTTCAAAGAATGATATGTTCCGGTGCTTCCAGAACCACCATACCGTGAGCATGATCAACGATGAGGTGCCCATGCGCAGCTGGCGAGGGGTGGCTCGCATCACCAACGACAACCAATCCGGAAAGTCACCCACAACCGTTGGAAGGCCTAAGGTGGATCGAATCCACGACAATATCTCATACCGGATCATCTTCAAAAAGGGGCAACCATTAGTAATGTGTGTCGTAGCCTCCTCGGATTACTCGCACATCAGCCAGCTCGTCATATGCGGGATACCATGTCGCGGTAGCCGCTCATCCATCCAACATTTGTCTAAAAAACCAACCAGATGAAGAATCTCATCCTAGGGGGCGTGCAGGATCTCCAGTTCAACCTCCATGAACTTAATAGTCTTAGCTATATTTCTAATGAGCTAGAGCAACAAATATTTCTAAATCGTTGCTAGAACCATCCGATATTATTAGACTGTGAATTATTTTTTTGCTGAAACACGAGATAAGAACAACCGCGAGCATACATATCTCATTACCATGGTGTAACAAAATGTCACATCCCTTACTGAAACAGCAGCAACGCATCCTTGTGAAGGCCCAGTACACTTAAGGAGCCTCCAAGTACAACGGTACGTTATTCCAACTTTTTCTAGCTAAGTACCGTGTGATGCGGCTAACGTGCATCTTAAGCACGCATGCTACTGGTAAGCTCGAGCTTGATTGCCTTTCGAGCTGAACATGGCTGACCCATCAGTTTGGTAGACCAGACATGAATCCAGTACATTTATTCTAGCTAGCTACGTATAGGTCCGTGCGATGCAGCAAATACGAGTACTATAGGCTCAAGCTTTGACTTGGCTGATCGGTCAGTGAGACAGATCAGGTGAACCTTCTCCCACCGGTGCCCGTCGGGCGCTGGCAGTTGAAGTACATGGCGGCGACGGGCTTGCCGAGGTTGAAGCGGCGTGCGAAGCTGCGCGAGTTGAAGTTCTGGCGCACTTGCGGCGCAAACACTGTTCCACGCCCAAGCTGCTGATACAGCACCAGCACGATGCGGTGGATGCCCATGGTGGGGCTTGGGCTCTCGTATGGCACGATCTCTCGTCCTGCAATTTGATCCAAAGAATAGAGATAAGATAAGATAACAATACGACTTTTCTGTTCTTTCTGCAGACCAGTGATTTGCAGGAAGGTGGGAGGTGAGGACAATAACGACTGTAGACCATACTTAGGTTCCGTTGAAGTCATGTACTCGTATATGATTGTATAATTTTGTTCACTCTTTAGAGCTATCAATTATAAGCAGAAACTGTGTTTTGCTTACCCTATTTAACATGGCTGAATAGTTTGGTTCATGACTTCTACTGAAAGAAATAAACCTCCTTTGACAGTCTATCATAAAATATCAGATTTGAATTTTTTTTCATTTTACAACGCAATATTTCATGAAACCACAGTTTTACAATTTTCACCTAATTCATGTCGATTTCAGAATAGAGGTTGTGGTACAGCTTATGCAGATGTTCTTTGTTTGAGCATTTTTTGAGATTTTAGATACATGCCAAGTTAGCAACAATATATATGTGTACTTGGCAAAGTCACGTCATACTAAATATGTACAACTAGAACAATGTTGACCCAAAATTAAGTAAATTTTTCGAAGCAACATGAAGACGTCCGCAAATATGGCAATATGAAATAAATAAGATTCCTATAAATATTCTGTAAGTATGATGCAACATTTTTTTCACACTTGGAAACTTGACTGGCTATATACAACATCATTACGCACGTTGAAGGGAAACATGCATAAGTAGCTTTGAGAAGTACTTTGCAATAATAATAAAATTATTTGTAGCGTTACGTAATATAACAAATTATAAATCCTGATTACTAAAATTAAAACTCCCTCCAATCAATAAAGGTGTCATGATTTTAGATTAAATTTAAATTACACGACACTTATTATGGATCGTGGGAGTACATGTTCACATTTAATAGAAGTTTGAAGTCACTTGTAGTTAATCCAAACATTCCAACATTTTCATTCAACACTATATAGCACATTACAGGTACTTACTATTTTACAAGCTTGTTAAAATGTAGTCTATAATTTACTGTATTAGACATGAAGTAGAAAACAACAATCCCAAACGAAGCACTAAGTATAAGCTGGTGCATGAATATGAAGTAGCACCAAAGAAACGGTATCTAATAAGAATCTTTGGGTAGAAACCTGAACGAGATCTGATTCTGCAATTAATCTTCATGTTCTCATCGCATGGAGGGAATGCTCCATATTAGTTTAATTTTTAGGAGGTTTACATGAATGCTATCTATTATAGCTGTGTATGATTGAATATTACGCACGGTGTTATATGTACTCACCAAAGCTATCATCTGTTGATGCTGGGACATCAGTCACCATCCTGAATATCAAATAAAAATACAGTATTTAGAGCAGTTCATCAATATCGTTAATAGTGAAAAACAAACACGAATGTGTAGAAATGACAAGACATTCTAGAGCTATGGCTTACCAATGCAGGTACTCCCTCAACGTTGGGTTGCTGGGATTAGGCGCATCAGGATCTATCATAACCTAATTGATTTACAATTACACAAGCACATGGTCAAAATGTTAGGAGATACAAAATAACCTGGTTATATTTTTGGCTGGGGTCCCAACAAACAAGTTCAGGCAAAGAGGTAGCAATGAGCTAGCTAGGCCAAGCATAGCTTGGCTGAGTCAAGCTATTGATTTCCCAAGCTCTCTGGAGTTCACACCATCGCCATACACATATGGCAACCATCAATGGAGTAATCTTTCAGGTGCAAAGTGATGGGCTTACTAGGGTATAGGCCACTCGAAAATCGTCACCTCCGATCTCAACTCTTGGTTTCAGAGTGACCGCCGGTGAGCGAAACTCCATCCCGTTAAACACAGGCCTCCCATCATACATCACAGTTAGTGGCACTGAGCTGGCGAATGGGTCTAGAACATCTCCAACTATATGCGCCCTTGTCAAGGAGTCGTTAGACATGGTATATAGGAGTCTCAGAGCAAGTGTATACCCTATGAAACTACAAAAGCCTGGGGAGGTTGCAACGATTTAGGGGCTATTTATAATTTCCGAGAGGGCTCTAATATTGCACACGTGTGATTCCCCTTCTGATAATTGGAATATAAATGCATTGATCTTTTTTTCCCATAAGATGCCCTTCTACTTGCTGTTTGATAGCATTTTATGCAGTATTCTATCGTGATGGTAATGTTTTTAGCATCATCTCTCTTTCTCGCGATGAGAGCATATGTAACAAATGTTTGGGAATATATACTTTCCATATCAGTTATGCGCAATTAGAAATCTCGGTTCTTTCATGCATCATATTCCAAGCGGAGACATATGGAAGACCTCTACTTCTGACTTTTCTTGGAATTATCTATGTGTTAGGCAATTGGCTATATCTCTTTTGTCAGTTGGCTACAGTGTCGACCAGTCAGCTGGCTTGATATACCAGTATGCGTCAAATATACATCAATACAGTCGTGCAAAATATGTAAGGACTCTTGCTTTTTTTATGGCACAAACACTTCTACAGGTTCGCAAATATGTACATATATGGTGTAGAAGCGTGGTACTTCTATGCTCTGAGACCTCATATTCAAGTGTAGAATATGAAAAATAAATGTGGTGTGCAGAAGTCGAATTAAAAAATTGTGTGAAAGTTTAAATATATCAATACAATGCTAATGTATTATTTTTTAGCGTATCAATTTCTTCTTAAAAGTAGAGGCGTCAACTAATCTAGCATGTTCATACATACACTAGCTATATGTGAAAAATATTTGTTCAAAAAGAATGTGAAAAAAATGTAGTTCATTAATTTTATGAATCTTACATATCACATGAAATTGATAATGTTTAGCTCCTACTTATGTAAAGTTAGAACAGTCACTGTTGTTGAGAATAGATTTCGTGACATATGTGCCCATGAGCACATACACTTTTGGAAATGGCTTGTGTTTGTCGATGCTTCAATGTCTCTTCGAATAATTCTTCATTTTTTTATACAAAAAACTCAAAAATTAAACATTAATTGGTTGACCTTGAGTTATTCTAAACATTTTAGTACTTTTGCTGATCTCCTAAGCTTCAAGCTTATACATGGGGTTTTAGAGGATCCTCTGTGGCAAAGTGAAACATGCCCTCTCAAGCATAAATAATTTGAACTCGCAAGCATAAATTCGAACGGATAAGAAAAAATAAATAGTCATCGTTGAAATTGGGTGTTCACAAACCTTATAATTAACAATTTGTAGCAAATGTGAAGTTCTTTAGCTCGGCAGAGATTTATTGAACGCATGGTTATCTTGTTCCGTTGCTTGTGGATGATGTACCAATCATATATATTATCGAAGGTTACTGTTGCATATTCTTTATGCTTTGGAATCTATGATAGATGTGATTACTGGTGATATGCCTGTATGATTGAAGTCATGCAAAACCTCACTCGAAATAACCAAGGAACCTACTCTCCATGAAAGGTTATTTTCGCTCATGCATGTTGTGTGTTCTGTTATGAGGCTAGGCCCTATCTGCAAAAGTGCTTTAGTTTGGATAGAGACGTTGATATGGTAGGTAAATCAAGGCGTTCCGTGTCAATATAGCTCTGCTTTTTTTATGTTGGATATATCTAATTCTCTTCATCGTATAATGTGAAGACTAAAAATGTTTGCTACTACCTCTCGCTTCACTGAAAAAAAGGTGTTTCTCACTGTTTTCGAAAAATATAGTCCTCCTGCCATTTGATTGGAGAAAAATAAAGGTTATTTACAACGAGACGAGATGAAAAAGAGGGCTGATGGTGTCACCCTTCCCTCCCACCTGCCACTACACCGCTCATAGTGCCACCGCACCGATCATCCATCCTTCTCACCTTGCAATGTCCTAGCCATTCTCTCCGTCATCGAAAACAACGTAAACCTAACTTTAAGCCTTGTCCCGAGAAAATATCTTATGTATGAAGATCTAATGGTTTTGTTCACAGTGAAGTCGATGTATGAAGATCTTATGTGCGACCATACCCCCTTTCTGAGAAAATATCTATGGAAGGTTAAAATTCCGCTAAAAATTAAGATTTTCATGTGGTTCTTGAGTAATAAGGTGTTGTTAACCAAAGATAATCTAGCTAAACTTCATTGGAATGGGTGTACAAAATGTATCTTCTGTGGGGAAACAGGAGACCATTCAACACTTTTTTATTGAATGCCCTTTAGTTAAACTCTTATGGCGTACGGTGAACTTTACTTATGATCTTCCACCTCCCACCAATATTACTAATATGTTTGGTAATTGGTTAAATGGAGTAGATAGACAATCTAAGGCATATATCCGGGTTGGGGTTTCTGCTTTATGTTGGTCTATTTGGAGGATCAGGAATGATATAATTTTTAATAAAAAAACATTCTTTTCATTTCTTGCAGGTTATCCATATGGTTTCCCATTGGGTCCAACTTTGGGCTCTACTCTCTCCGGTGGGGCAGCGGGATGCCATGGTTTCTGGATGCACACGGCTCCTGATGGTCGCTCAGGATATCTTGTGCCAGGCTGGTTGGCGACATACTAGAAGGCTATGTTGATATGTAGTCTTAGTATGTGTTTCTTTCGATGGTTGATTCTTGTATCAATCCTTGATGATGCGTGATTTGTAAACAATACTACTCGGAACTTATTTTTTTAATAAAGGGTTGTGTGCATCGTCACGATGCAGATGCTGGGGCAGACCCCCATTTCGAAAAAAAAAGCCTTGTCCCGAGAATTTCCATACTCGTCTCTGCCATGGCCTGCACTCTGTGTCATCAGTCATCACTATCTCCGGCTCGATTAGCAGGTGTTGTACGGTCTACAGTTTGACTGATACTTAGCAAATAAGCAGTCGTCCAAGCTTTAGCAATTAGCATAACCGGTAGAACGAAGTAGTGGTGTACTGGAGTGCTCGCAAGTAAATCGACACGTCATGCATGTACGTAATTGCAGGCCTGAGATAAACGCTATGTAGCCAGGAAAGTTATTCCTGTAATACCATAGCAGTAGTGAACATGTAATTGTCTGTGGGAATCTCTTCGTTATCAGTTTCTAATTCCATCGACCTATCAGGCTATCACGGTAGAATATAACCTCGCTTCCACTATACATATGACCGTTCTATTCTCCGGTCGTGATAGTACACGTCCCTATCACTTGTGGCCTGTGGGCTTTTGGCTAGATCAAAGAATAGTTCGTGTCCAATATATTCGCCTAGAGCATTGATCCCTTCATGCCGAGGTTGAAATAATACATTAGTTTCCTAGTTTTTGTATATTCAAAATGGTTGAGCATGCATCTACAAAACGTGAGTTGATTGAGCTAAGCTAGGCTGCACTACCGGGAAACGAATTTTCGCCATGTTTTTTTTATTTGCTGAGTGTCTTCTTTTGAAACTCCACGGGCCTTTGTCGAGCCTCAAATAAAAGACATGCGGCAACCCATCAATACTCGGTAAACAATGGCTTTGGCAATTTGAAAAAAACAATCGGCAAACCGCCCACGCTGCTACGCCACACTTAACGATGTGAAGTGGGTCTTTGCCGAGTGTCCCCTACCGGCAAGGCGGGAAAGATTTGCAGTTTATTCCTGACCTTTTTTGTCGAGTGGGGAAAACCTTCCCGCCCAAACCGACATCGTACCTTCGATTAAACAACACATTTGTGACCTAAAACGATTTTGTAAAAAATCAGAAACGAGCGAAAGTTGACGCTTAGTTAATGTTTTGCCAACACTGTAGTAAATACCATGAATTTTCACAAGCTAGCGCCATCAGCAGGTATGTGAACCGCAATATATTTTTTTGTCGAAAAAAAATGTGAACCACAATATAGAAATGGTTTTCTATTTTGTGCATAGGTTCCGCACAATTGCAGATTACGCTTCTTGTACTTAGTTCACAAAAAAACCATTTCACTACTGGAAAAATGAAAACTGGGTTTTTTCCGTGTCTAGCTAGGAGAGTAAAACTTATAAATTCAACATTGCTCGTCATTCCAAGGCCCACGTTCGTGCTTAATATGGTCTCGTTTCGGCAAACTATGGCATGTTTAAAGTTATGACCTAGCTCATTTCTGTGAAGGGATTTTCAAAGTAACTTCGGTACTTCAAGTTCGTAATTCTTTCTCGCAACTAGGTTACATAAAATGATGCTTCAGACAGGTTTTCCATTTTCTGATTTTTTTAGTGAGTGCTTAAGTTGGGACCCACATGAAGTGATGTTCGCAAAAGCAGACCCTATGGGGCACACCGGAGGGAATCGCGCGAAAGAGTGATCATACATCTCTGATAAAACAACACGTTGAAGAACAAGCAAAATTTGACGCTTAGTTTAAAGCTGGCTTCTTTTGTATCTGCTATGGAGATGAGGCAATCTGAATAGTACCTGCTGATGTGCGCTCAGCCTTATGGAAATAGTGAACATATCTTTAGTGGCAAAGCTACACAGATATAGCTGGTTGGGCAAGCTATATAGTAGAGTTTTTTTTTTTTTTGGTACTGGGAGCCTTGCCGAGCTGCCGAAGAGAAAGAACGAGCGATCATGTCGTTGCATGGGTGCTACCCGGAGCTACCGTGCTAGTAGGAGCCTAGCTTGCCGAGGATTGCAATCGAGAAAGGCTCCAACTAGCAGAGTCTCATCAGTTCTTACACAGAAAATGCAAAAATTGAAGCCTTGCAAAGTCTGCTAGTTGTCAGTGGGCTGGACTTAGACAGTTTGTACACCGTTGCATATCGGTAGATTAAATTTTGTGTGAAAACTCTGGATGGGCCTGGCCTAGTTAAGCCGGACAGGGTGTTTCTGCACCCAGGTGCATATGCACCCTTTATTTAAAATGCATATTAAATATATTTACAAATGTTAAAAAAATACAAATAAAAATTCTTTGTGTATACCTTGACATGTTACGTGCTCATAAAGTTGTTTCAGCAAAAACAGATATGTTTTGTGCCCTGTGCAAAAAACACAAATTTATTGTGCTAAAATAGTCTATTTCTCGAATCATTGTTTGTCTTTTTTACACAGGATAAAAAAATTGTCAGTTTCATGTGAAACTTTACGCGCACACATAGAACATATCTCTGTACATGGTAAATTTTTTCCCTAAATTTTTTTGGTTTTTGAAATATGTTTTATACATATAGGGTGCATATGCACCCGAGATCAGTTTTGGTTTTCCGCTAATTAGCCCCGCCAGTGCGTGTCCTGACATGAAGAATTATCTTTTCTGCAAGGAAGACTCAAAGTTAAAAAAAACTTGTTTTATTTTTCTATGATCCATGTTTTTTTCATGATTTATCCACAAATACATATTTCAATACTCCCTCCAATTCATAGTACTTGATGCTAATATAGATATATCTAAACATATTTTAGTCGTAGATATATCCATTTTAGCATTAATTAATATGGATCTGAGGGAGTAAGTGTTACTAGACCATTCACAAATAATTATGTGGATATTTTTTTATTTCCTGCGCAGCTAAATATGTTCATTGCTGAAATTTTCACATCCTTCCCAGATTTAGGTAATCCTCTGTCTAACTTAATATTTTTGAATTTTCTATGCATTCTAAATACGATTAAAAAATTCTTTCTGCCGCTGTCAAGCAAAGCAAAGTCTAAGTTTTTGCTGCAAAGGTGGGTCTTCAACCTTTAGGGCTTGTTTGATCCATAGGATAGGAAAAGTGCAGAAATGGGAAAAATGGAGGAATGCTATTGGAAAAAGAAACCTATAGGAATTGGTAACTAGTTGTTTGATGGTAGCATAAGAAATTTCTATAGAGCAGCAAGTATCAAATTATGCTTAAGATGCATAGGAAATTTCTATAGAGATTAAATGCATATCATAGTTTCATAGACACATAGGAATTTTTCTAAGAGGTCTAATCTCTTGGTACAAATCCTATAGGATTGTACTATGAGAAAGCAATCCATAGGAATTTTGGAGGGTTCAATCCTTTAAATCAAACGAACTCTTTTGAATCAAACAAGCCCTCAATTTGATACTTCCAGATCTTCAACTATCCTTCGATGTTACCTACCGTAGTAGAACTTCTAGACTACATTTTAAAATATTTTGTTGAGTTTCGTAATATTTTTTTATCATCTTTTGGTGATTTTTCATAGTATGACATATTTTATACTAATGACTACACACAGAAAAAAGATTTAGTTTTTTTAGTCAAGTTTTCGAGAATATAATGCTATAAAAAATGTGAAGAATGGTTAAAATCCTAAGCCTGGGGTTGGGAGGCAACTAGCACAAAAATAATACAGAAACCCTAAGAGTGGTGGACATCCCAACTTCCATATTAACCACTCTCGGTTTAAGGACATCCTCACTTCTACATTAACCTTTCAGAACCTTCTGGGATGTTCCTAGATCCTTCCGAAACCTTCCAACAATAATCAAAACCATTTCGAACACTCTCGGTCATAATCTGGACATCTCCGGAATATTTCGAGACTCTCTGGAAAAATTTCGAAACCACTTCTCTCTTATCTTCATTCGCACTCACATTCTAAATATTGCTAAAGTGTGTGACCCTATACGTGACATGTCTGGAACACCTTCCGCAACAATGATCAATGTTGAGCGCTTCATAACCACATCGATCCCCACACATAATACAAAGCTTTATCGTGTGGACCATTGATAGAATGGATGAGATTAAACGAAACTATAATACATCTTCGGGTGTTTACACTGTTTTAAGATTCGGGGCCGGTCTATGGAAGCATAAGCCATATAGATCTAGGTGAAAATACTAGGTCGTCCCCATTACCCGGCATGTACTTATTTACTCATCTTGCATCAATGTTCTTGTGATTACAACTTAATCAGGTGTCTGGCCAGACGATGAGGAATATCATGATACATGAGTGGGCGTCTAGAGTGTATCTCTCCAACGTCGGAGTGGAAATTCCCATAACGACATATTGTAAAGCTACGACATAATATCTTGTATGCACGAAGACCACCTTAACTGTTACTCAATCAAGAGGTAACATTTAATTGATCTCGTGACATCCATATCCTATCCTAGTCCACATAAGTCTGATGGTCTAACGATCTTAGTAATGGTGATACTTCTCATTGAGAAACTACCGATAACAATATTAAGAATGTGTTTCAAGGTATACCTTTCGGAGTCTATCCAACATCATTGTTCCACTAACAATGCTGTTCTCTATATTACTGGAAACATCGTAACACTTTACTATTGCTCATAGTCAAGAAAACAAGACTATCAATAATATACAAACTAGTCTTCGATGCGAGACTAGGGATATCTATTTGGTGTTCCTAATTCCACACATGTAATTATGTTTTTTTCTCCAACATCACAATAGAAACCAATATAATTGCAGCATAGAACTAAAACTTAATTATGAAGTAGAAAATATAAATAATACAACTTTGTTATTACCTCTAGAGTATATCATTCAGATTCTACATATCCAACATCATTTGTTCCACTAAAAATGTTGTTCTCATATATTACTGGCAACAACGTAACACTTTACTATTTCCTATAGTCAAGAAAACAAGATTATCAATAATATACAAACTAGTCTTAGATGCAAGACTAGGGATGTATATATATTTGGTGTTTCTAATTCCACATATTTAATTAGATTTTTTCCTCCAAGATCACAACATCTGAAGCCAATATAATTGTAGCATAGAACTATAAGATTAATTATGAAATAGAAAATATAAATAATACAACTTTTTATTGCTTCTAGAGCATATTTACATCAGATAGAACAATATTTTTGCTCATAGTTAAGAGTTGGTTAGTGGTGCACATCAATACTTGAACTACTTCTTTACTTTATTAACTTCATAGATTTCAAACACAATATAAAAATATGAATTTACATATGAATAATTGGTACGATACAGCTCATTATAAAATGCAAGAATCAATTTTATCGAAATGAAAGAGTAGAGTGCTCCAGGCTATCGAGGCTGCTATTCGATTCAACCCTTAGATGTGATCCCTCGGTGTTGAAAGTCGATGATGGAGCCCATTCTCGGCGTATCTTTGGCATTGCCTCACAATCGAATATTTTGGCCGATGGGCGGCTGCTCCAACCGACGATGCCATAGGAGGATTTCTCCTCTTCAGGTTGTCATCATCTCTTCAATCTCCATGCTAGTGTGCCGATGCAGAGGCCTACCAGATCCAGGGCGGCGACCCTGCCAGCTTCACACCAAGTGGCAGTGTCCTCAACGACGAAGCTGGTTCTTGCACTTGGTTCTTTATCGTGTGGATCAATGGCGGTGGACTGGATTGCATTTTGCAACTTTTGATTAGGGTATGTGGTGCACATGTTGAGGGCTTTGTTGTTTTATCCTATCTTTTGTGGGTCCTTATTGTAAAAGTATAACATATTTCCCAAAGATGACTTATAAGGTACTTGCCCTCAACGCTCTCTTTTGTTAATTTATCGACGACGGGAGGCCCTATACAAGGAATATGACTTTCTGCATTTGAAACTATATTTATTTTAGGAAAGCCATCATGGCGACTTTATTAATTATCGAACATCGTTACAACTCATAAATAAAAATGGGCGGATCCTCAAGCCAAATAGTCGACTGAGGTACATCCACCATACTAGCAAGAACATGAGCTACTTTGTTAATTTCCCTAAGACTATGACAAAATATTACACGAGCAAAACCTCGAGCTGAAAGGAACACTCCTCTTACATCCCCATCGCTGGTCCAAAATTGCCGTCGTCATGCATTGTCGTGATAACGTTCATGCAATCACTGTTTAACGATCAGCTTCATACATCCAACTTGGCCCGCTAACAAGATGCCATCGCGAAGAGCCCGTGCTTCAGCCATTGCTGCATCCGATATGGAGAATATTCCGCAGTTACTGCATGCAATGAACAGACCCTTCTCATCCCTAATCACAGCTCCCATTGCTCCCGTAAAAAAAAACTATCCAAAAATGATGCCTCGACGTTTAATTTGGTATATCCTTCTTTTGGCTTCTCCCATCCTCTTCTACGAATCCCCGAGTTCTTCGAAACTACTTTAACCTTCAGTGTATTCATTAATTCTATTTGGCCACCTTCAATCACCAAGGAATTAAGCATTGGTTGTCAAACTGCAAACAAAGCATAAGTATAATATTAATTAGCATATCTATGATAACTAATTAACAGCCAAAAAATCATAAAACAATCAATTAGTGGTCAGGTACCTTTTCTAGCAAGTGAATGCTCACTAGTAGAGAAACCCCACTTTAGTACCGATTCCAAAGGGCTTTTAGTACCGGTTTTGGAACCGGTACTAAAGATCCGGTACTAAAAGCCTCCCACTTTTAGTACCGGTTCCTTACGAATCGGTACTAAAGGTGCCTCCACGTGGGCACGGAGGAACCCGCGGGGCTGGAGACCTTTGGTACCGGTTCGTAACATGAACCGGTATTAAAGCTTATTTCGTTTAATTTTTTTATCCATTTTTTCTAATTATTTTTCACACCCTCTTTTATTTTATTTTTTTCACTCCCTTTTTTTTTTCAGAATTTCTAGTATTTCCGTTAGTCTCTAACTACACTTAATCTCTAGTCAAATTACTTACCCGTGGTCAAACTTTTTTTTCATATTTCTAGTATTTCCGTTAGTCTCTAACTACACTTAATCTCTAGTCAAATTATCTTCACATTTTGGGGAGTGATGTTTTGGACATGGGAGAATATGCTCCGTTTATTTTGAAATGCATGTTAGACACATTTGAAATGTTAAACAATTTGAAATAAAAAAAATCACACGTACATCTTCATGTGCTACACGCTCACAATGTCGTTTCATGAAAAAAAATGTACTTGCTGTGTGGCGTGTGTAAAAAATACAAAATTTGGTGCTAAAACAAAGGCTTATCACAAGATAAATTTCCTCTTTCTTACATAGACTAGAAAAAATATCATTTTTTCGCGAAACTTGACGAACATATATTATGGAGATTTACATGTAAATTTTTTTGTCAATTTTTTAACACTTCTAAATATGTTCTTTTGGTAGAGGTATCATACGCATCCGGGAGCTAAATTGGGTTTCTGCACATTTTGGTCATTCTATCTCCATAGTTTTGTCGATTTTTGAGGCGGTAAGATCATGGTGCCTAAATAAGTATCCATCTCTTGTAATTGCTTCCTCGCATAACAAGAAGCAGACTACATAAATAACAACCATAATTATAGTTAACTATTTTTGCAGTAAAGTACAAATTTTTGAATAAGTAGATGATGAAATATTGAAATGTCTCATGCCTTGTTAGTAGTGATGGGTCAAAGTGAGTAAGATTTTATTTTATTTTGTCCCAATATAGCCGGTTCCAAACCCGAGTAAAGGAGGAGGGTTGTGATAGGCTTGGCGAGCCAACGTAAAAAACACAGTCACTCTTATGGAGATGAAACCCAAAAGATGCCACACGAGGAAGGATCGAGTCCGGGATGATGACATACGAGATAGAATTGGGGTAGCACCGGGGGTAGCATCGATTGCGGAGAAGTTTGTCCAACATCGTTTAAGATGATTTGGGCATATTCAGCGCAGGCCTCCAGAATCCCCAGTGAATAGCTGTTGTTATCGTCGTCGTCTTGACACTGCATGGTCCAAACAATTATCGCAGGCCCGAGCAACTAGGCTACACATAAGATTACTTATTTTACTATAAAATAACGTGTTAGTTTTACAAGAACAATCGTTGTGTATAGTTCAGTAGTGCATTATTCCAAAAAAGTGACGTGCCATTTTCTTCTGAAGATTTTCGAGAGGTCCGCTTGTTGATATAACAGAGGTTTACGAAAAACAACAATATTAAATAGAAGAGGAAATTTCAATGAGTCGGCTAACCTCGATATAATCCCGTAGAATTGTGTAATTGTTTTAGTATAAGGGCATCTCCAACGGGCATAAAATGTTCCGGACAGGAAAATGGTTATGGATCCGTTTGCGTCGGGGTGTCTCCATCGTCCCAACGCATTTTGTCCGCGGGCTTTTTTTCTGAAATATTCGAAAACAACACAAACAAGCAAATTGCACAAACATATGCCTATCATATTGGCTTAAATTGAGGTCTCAAATATGTTATATTACATTGTGCACATGATACGACACAAAATGTAATCCAAAAGAGGCACAACATGGCCAGCACAACAAATATAGTTAAAAGAGGCCATGGTGCTTGACAATGCGACGTATATCAGGCGTCTCACGCGAGGATTTCGGCACGCTTCTTCAGGAACCAGACCCCAGTGTCGTCATCCATGCTGCCCATAATAATTTCTGTTTGAGAACCTATATTATAATATGGGTTCCATGATTAATCGTTTGCTATGCCAGTATCTATACGTGTTTATTAGATGTATAAAGCCCTTCTTTCTCAAATTTAGAAGGAATTCCACTAACAACACAACGTAATTACCCGATTCGTTAGAACAGCTTCCATCGAGTCTCTGCACCTATCCTTTTCCTTTGTATTCTAGTTCGAGAACCTCCTTGTTTTCTCAAAACACGGATTTGGCTCAGGATTGCCAGCATGATCCTTGTGTCCTCTGCCCGGATCTTAGCCTCGGTATCCATCCTTCTGGCCTCGGTGTCAAGCATTTTAGCGGCATCTGCTGGGCAGCGACCTAAGCCTGTTGGACGGCCGTCGCCGCTGCATTCCTCTCCTTCATATTTTTGCGCCGGCCGCGACGCTTCGCTTCCTAAACGGCTTTCTCCTCCTTTGACAACAGCTTCTTTGGCGCCTTCGGCTTAGCTTCCTGGCCGCCGGTGGCGGCACGCTCTGAGCCAGCCAGAGATGCGGTCTCCATCGAGGTTGTGGCGGTGGCTATGGGGGAGTCTGGAGCGGTGGCTGCGAGGGTTTCCTCGGAATCCATGGTGGCTGCGGCGATGAGGATGTCTATCGCAAGAGGCTGGAGTGTTGGCGCCGGTCAACTCTGATATTTTGGGGCTAGGAATGGCCACTGGCAGGAATGTTAGCGGCATCTGAGCCACTGACGCGTGGGTCCTACGTGAGTTCGGCGGTCACTTGGCACGACCGCGCAGCGTCCGCGGAGACGCAAACCTGCCGCATATTTGGACCGCATTTTCATCTCCGCGGACGGTTCGGTCACTATGCATCGGGCCGCTGAGCCTGGTTCTAGACGCATTTTTCGACCGCGTAGACGCAAACAGTCGCTGCGTCCTTTTACGTTGCCCCGTTGGAGATGGCCTAACACTACAAACACTAATGCGAACCCTAACATAATCATCGTGATTGCAGCAAACATATGTAATAGTATATTAAGAAATTGGAGGGAAAATAGAAGAAACTAACTAAGAGCATCCCCAGCCGTTGGGGCTTCCCAGGCCAAAATCCGGCGCTATTTAGCGCCGGATGGATGTATTTTTTGGCCTGGGGAGGCCCATTTTCCCAGCGGCGAGCCCATGATCGCCTTCTGACGCTCACCAACCGCATGCATAGCTACGGTGCAGTCGCCGGGAAGGGAAACCGTCGGAGTGGCCTCGACGCATTGAACCGCCGTAATGGTCCGCGAAGTGGTATGGGGAGGCCAATCGCCTCGTCGAGAACGGTCGAAGTGGCCTCGACGCGAGAACCGCTGTAATGGAGCACGAACTCCGCGGAAGAGCAACCGCCGCTCTCTTCGTCGATAGACCTACATATATGGTTTCCGACGGCCGACGCCATTCATCTCTTCTCTCCTCACCATCCTCTGCCACCATGAGCGATCTCTCTTGGCTATCGGACACCGACAGCAAGGGGAAGCCGTCTGGATGGCGCCATTGGTGGGATCGAGCTGCATCGTCCAGCAGCGACGATTCCCCGCCGCCGGCCAGCGAGGAGGAATGGGATGACGACGAGGAGGAGGACGAAGAGGCCGAGGAGAAGTCCGAGGAAGAGGCCGAGGAGCAGGCCGAGGAGGAGGAGGAGGAGGAGGAGGAGGAGGAGGACGAGGAAGATGCTGAGGACGCGGCGGCCCGGGCGAAGGTGAAGGCGAAGGCGCAGCCGGCGAGGACCTTCGACGACGAGGAGGACTCAACTTCCTCCGACAAGTTGAAGGACACCGGCTCTTCGGAGGAGGTGACGAGCCGGAAGCGTCACCGCCACGACGATGAGGCGGGGCCATCTAGGAAGAAGTAGTAGTTTAAGTTTGTTTTAAAGTTTTTATATGTAATTTTTATGTTTATTCGAAGTTTTATATATAATTTGTCTATGTTGCACCACTTAGTTTGTTCAAATCTTTCGTTCGACGAGGGTATTGCCGTAGAATTATAAATTTTCCCCCAAACGCACGCGTGCCGTATATCGGGAAGACGAGGGTATTGCCATAGAACCCAGGCCTTTGTCACCGACAGATTGGGGCCACCAGACGGTTCCCGCGCTTTTCTCTCGTCCGGAGTCCACGAGCGCTCTCCGGGGACCCGGGGATGGCATGGGTTCGCCGGACGGATGAAAGGCCTAATCCGAGCGAAACGAGGAGCCGGGGCCGCGACTGGGCCGTTTTCGTCCATCCAGATGAAAAAAGCGTCCTGGGGGCCTTCCCGGGGAGACGGCTGCAGATGCTCTAAGGAGGAGAAACTACCCAAGGTGGAGGCACTGGGCATGGACGACGGCGAAATTGAGGACTCCGCATAAGGGCATCTCCAGCGGCGCAACGCAAACGGACGTGCCCCCGTGACCGAAAATGCGTCTTGGCCCTCCTCCAGCGGGGCGACGCATAGTGACCGGGCCGTCCGCGGCGACGCAAACCTGGCCCAAATATGCGCCAGGTTTGCGTCTCCGCGGACGCTGCGCAGTCGCGCCGAGTGTCCACGTTTGTTGCATCCGGCCCCGGTCGGCAGTGACTAGGTAACCATAATATTTGTTCATTACTATTGATTGGCCAAAAGGACCATCTTTACAGAGATGGTTAGTCGAGTTAACTTAAAACTACAACGGCCGTACCTACTCGCTATCGCGCGGCCTACACCGGCCTCGGTTACTCGCAGTCGCGCGGCCTACTACTGGCCGCCGGAAGGCCGGTGTCGTCGTCGAAGAGGGAGCGCTTCGTGCAATCCGCGCGCCGCGCACGGCGGCGAACGGACATCTCCTCCTGGCGCCTGCGGCTTTCGAGGGCCGCGGCCAGGTTGGAGTCCAACAAGACTGCCCTGGCGATAGAGCTGGCCTCCGCCTCCGCCGCCGCCGCCGCCTCCTCCTTCGCCTGGGCCGCCGCCTGCAACCCCGCCAGCTGGGCGAGGAAGCGGGCCCTATCCCTAGCCGCCTCCGCCACTGCTTCGTCCCTGGCGGCGATGGCGGCCGCCAGCTCCCGGTTCTCCTGCTCGACCCGCGTAGGAGAAGGGCCCCTGCGCTGGAGCGAGTCCAGGTCGGAGCACATTAACCCCCCAGCCATGGCGATCGCATAGTTGTGGGCTTCCGCCTCCGCTAACCAAGCCTAACGGCGCTGGGCGTCCCCAGCCAGGGACTCAAAGGACGCAACCAGAACGAACTGGTCGCCGGCGCACTCGAAGCGGCCGGGCACGGGGTGGGGGGGGGGGGTCATCGTCCGCGATGTCGTGGATGACGGCGTCCGCTGGAGGGGCTGCAATGGCCGCTCGTGCCTCCGCGAGCTCCGCCCTGGCGTCGGCGAGATCGGCCCATGGCGTTGGCGATCTCCGCCCTGGTCGCCGCGAGGCGCCCTTCCGCGTGCTCTGCCGCCTCCGCAACCTCCGCCTCTGCCGCCTCCCGGTCCAGCTGCTCGGCCTCAACGCCGGCGGCGACTACCACCTCGTCCTCATCCGGGTGGATGTGGCGGCACATCTGAACAACGTGTTCCCAAGTATTGTAGTGGTCGGCCATGGATGGATGCTATAGCTTGTGGTGTGCCCGTCACCCCCGCTGGTGTCCACCATATATAGCCCCGGCGGGGCAGGAAACGGCGTTGCCGCGCAGGTCGTTTCCCGCGCGCGCGAAACGCCGGCGAAACTTGCGAATGTATTGGGCGCGTGCGGGAACGACCGTCGTCGCGCGGGAACAGTTAATCGCCGGCGGCAGTCCTCGACGGGACGTAAAACGCCATTAACAAGCTTGACGCTGTCTCCGCTAAAAAAATACGTCCGTACCGCTGGAGGTAGCTCCGACGCAAACAATCGCTCTAGGCCACATAGCGTCCGCGGACCGACGCAAACGAACATTTCGAACGTTTGGAGATGCCCTAAGGGCCGACAGGTCCAGCGCCTCCAACCATGATAATCCGGGCCGTGAACACCTTGACAAGTAAAATAAACGTTACAAATAAGAAGAGTCAGAGTTGGCCACCAACACTGACTTTGATCTGACAGATATTGACTGTCAAAACTACATACCCGTGGTTAGAAACTTCTGACTAGTCGTGTTAGAGCCTATAACAGATATTCTTCAGCACCGACCGGTTCCTTGTCTGACCCGCAAGGATACAAAGCCCTTCCGAGGTCACCGATAACCGGTTCCATCAGCCCGGGTAGTTTGGTTCATGGGCAACCAGTCCCAAGAGCATCCCACCACGTCCCCTAAATAGTGGCAGTATTGTCGGCACTGCTGTATGAGATACGTCGGCAGTGTATCTTCTATTTAAGGAGGTTGTTTCCATACCGGCGCCTTCTATACGACGGCCCATAAAACTTTTTTCTTTTCTTTTTATAATATTTTGAAACAACATATCAATCATATTTTATTCATACGATCACACAAATAAAATAAAATTATTCATGCAATCAAATAAATAGTACTTAAATTATTCATACAATTAATCAAACAAATAGTACTTAAATTATTAATACAACCAAACAAAAAATAGTACTTAAATTATTCATACAATTAATCAAACAAATAGTACTTAAATTATTAATACAACCAAACAAAAAATAGTACTTAAATTATTCATGCAGCCAAACAAATAGAAATAAAATCATGCATTGTTGGCGGCTCCTCTCCTCGCCCACAAATACGTAGCTAGATCTACTTACAGTTGTACATGGACACCTACATCTCGAATTTCATTATGCATACGAAGAAAAGCAGCAAATTTTTGGGGTACATGCTCTACCTCAGCAAGTGGCCCTTGATAATCAAATGGTTGATCATCCTGCACAAGTTCGTCGCGCTCGCTCTCAATGATCATGTTGTGCATGATCACACAGGCGTTCATCACCTCCCACATCTGAGACTTAGACCAAGTGATAGCAGGGTACCTGACAATAGAGAAACGCTGCTGAAGCACCCCAAAAGCACGCTCAATATCCTTGCGTGATGCTTCCTGCCATGTTGCAAAGTAGGCTTACATCTCGTTTGATGGAGAGGGAATTGTGTTCACAAATATAGCATACGTCGGGTAGATACCATTAGCTAGATAGTATCCCTTGTTGTATTTGTGGCCGTTTACCTCAAAATTCACGGCAGGAGCTTGTCCCTCAGCTAGCCTGGCAAACACCGGAGAGCGCTGCAGCACGTTGATATCATTGTTTGTTTCTGTCATGCCAAATTCAAAGGTCCTGGTCTGCCACCGCCTCAAGAATGTCACTGCACTCATCAGTATGCCCTTGTAGATCCTCTGCCAAGCAAAAGGGCAATTCTTCCAGCCCCAATGCATACAGTCAATGCTTCTGAGCATCCCAGGAAACCCTCTTGCTGCATTCTTTTGCAGGATCCGAGCTGTATCATCTTCTCTTGGTGCTTTCAAATAGTCTTTAACAAATACCACTATGATGGCTCGGCAAAACCTGTAGAGAGTCTCTGTATATGTCGACTCTGCCATCTGTAGGTAGTCATTGGCTGTATCTGGAGGAGCTCCGTATGCAAGACAGTGCATTGCAGCAGTGCACTTCTGAATTAAGGTGAAGCCTCACAAACCTGGGCAATCTTGCTTGGCCATGAAGTACTTGTCGTACTCCCTGACGCCGTGACAATATTCAAGAACTGCTCATTCTTCACCCTAAACCGGCGCCGAAATTCCTTCGGCGAATGATTCACGTCGTCGTTGAAGTAGTCGGCGTCAAGCAGCATTGCACCGGCTTGACAATGCCGGTTGATGTTCCTACTCTTGCCTGGCTTTGAGCCACCGCGACGAGGCACGCCGAAGAAAGGCTGGCGAACGCGCAGCATGCTCGTCAGAATCAGCTGCTGTTGTTGCCGCCTAACAGCCTCAGTGTTCTGCTCCTCCGTGAACAGCTGCACCATCATCTCGTCGTCGTTGTCCGTCGCGGCAATCGAACAGACACCTTGCGGGCGGGGCGGTTGTGCCGCGGTGGCGGCGAGCTCTGTTCCGGGCGAAACAGCAGCCGCCGGTCGAGGGGGTGGCGTCCGTGTCGATGGACGGCAGTTCCTAGATAGGCGGCGGTGTCTATTGCAAGTAGGGGGCACGGCGGCGATCTGGAGGGGTGTGAGTCGGCTCGGGCGTGGGTAGGAGGCGGGAAATCGCTGTGTCTGGCTGCCAGGCGGACCCCACGCTCGTTTTGTGATATTCCGCGAGGCGCCGGCGCGCCCGATTCGCGCCCTTGGCCAAGGGGCCGGCACGGGGATGCCGACGATTCTATTGGGCTCGAAAACTAGCCGGCGCAGTTTGGGGCGCACCGGTGCGAGCTTAAAACCACACCGGCCCCCAAAACGCTATAGGGGCTGCCGGTAGAGATGCTCTAACGGCATCTCCAACGGGTCGACGCAAACGGACGTTGAGCGGCCGTTTGCATCCGCCCGGGCTGAAAATGCGTCTGGTACACGCTCAAGCGGGGCGATGCATAGTGACCGGGCCGTCCACAGTGACGCAAACTTGACCCAAATATGCGTCTCGGATGCGTCGCGGCGGACGTTGCGCGGACGCGCAAAGTGTCCGCTCGCGTCTGACGGATGTTTCGTCGGGCCCGCCTGGCAGTGACCCAGGATCGACGCGTCTTCTCGAGGGCGTTAGTCGACTCCTTCGAGACGCTCAAGGAGGCCGAGGACGCCGCGAACGCGGGACTGCGGATGTGCCTGCTAGAGGACGCGGCGGCGCACCGAGCCCTAGCGGTCGCACGGCATGCGGTGGAGAAGCAGACGAGGGAGGGACGCAACGATGGCGCCGGGCCATCGGGCAGCAAGTAGTCTAGGTTTCAATAACTAGTTTGTATAGTTTTTATGTAGTAGTTTCTATGCTTTTTAAATATGTTGCAGAACAAAAAAAAAAATAGGTCGCCCCGCTGGAAGCACACCCAGACGCAAACAGACCACGGTCAAAATATGTCCGTGGACGACGTAAATGGACGCGCGCGACCACTTTTAGGCGTCCCAAATACGTTGACCCGTTGGAGATGCCCTAAGTTAAACAAACCATTCGAGTAATTGGTTGATCCCATCGTTTCGCCTACATCTGGGCATGAGCTTCTCGACCCGGATAGCCCGACCCAACCTGGCCCAAAAATCCCAGGCAAGATTTGCATGTAGGGCTGGGTTCGGGCCTGAATTTGGGATCCTAGCCATTGGGACGGGTTGGGCTCGGGCTTGCAGAAAAATGATTTAGTTTGAGTTCGATCCAGGTTTGTTGGGCTAGGCCAGGCTTTACTCTCCTCGGCCCAAGTTCGAGTCTGGTTTGTAAGCCCGAAGGTCGGGCCAGGCTTGGGCCTAGAATTCAGGCGGGATTTTTTAGGTCCGGTCCGAGAAATATCTAGGTGTAGTTTTACCCAGATGCCAACTAATCCATTCTTCTAAACCCCTATAATCCCTCCATTACTTTTTTTTCTGTTCCTATCTAGGGAAATTGCAGTCGGCGTTGACTAGAAATTGGAGTAAGCTTAGAAGTGGTCAGGCTGTACCAAGAAAACCTCGCGCACGAAGCACCGTTCCTATGATGGACACCGGCGGCCCCAGACTCATGGGCAACCTCAGAGCATGCCTCCGTCGAGCGTATCCCTGAAGCTCAAAATCTCCCACCGGTCTGGTGCTGGCTCGATAGCGGTGGAGGGAGTGGCGCGCGGGGGAAGACAAAGGTGAGGTCCGGCCGGAGGAGCGATGCGCCAAGGCAGAGGAAGGGCGGGTAGGAGCAACCCCTGGGTGGGAACGAGACGCGGGATGCCAGGAAGAGCTGCGAGTGGAGCGACGGGACGTGGGACACCAGGAGGAGATGACGGCGTGTTTGACCTTTAGGCGTGGCACGTATTATAATTTATGATAAAATAAAATATTATTATTTCGAATCGTATTGTAGAGTCTCGATTCCTTATATTATCATCACTTAAATGTGAATCCACCAAAATTACTGATAGTTTGCTTCTAAAATCTATCATATTGACCTATTAATGAAGCAATAACTAAATTTAGTTTTCAAATAAAAATGATACAACATGGAATAAGTATCACGATATGGAGCAAAATATATCTGTTGAGGAATGTCGGATAAAATATTCCTGTGAAGTATTCCATGAAATTTAACATACAGAGACCACACGATGAGCTGCATGATTACAGATTTTTTTATGACACAAGATTTTACATATATATTCAATAAGGACAATAATTATTCGGAAAAGGCCCTTCAAAATTGCCGAAAAAGAAAATTTAAGAACAATGTTTTCTCTTTTTTTAGGGAAGAACAATGCTTTTCTCTTTAGCTTATATATATGAAAAGGAAAAATATTCAGCCCACGGCCCACGCTCACCTGAAGGCCGACAGCCCGAGACGACCAAGCCGCTCTCACTCTCTCCCTGTCCTTGCATTTCACGCACTGGAGCAAATAGCACAGAAGTGAAAAAAAATCGCACTCACCCACTGCTCCCTACATCTGCTCCAACGCCGGCGACCGGACCGCGGCTCCATGACCGGAGACCAACCCCGGCGGTGCTACTTCTCCCCCACCCCGTCCCCCATCCCTGCAACACCCTGATCCCCCATCTCGCATCCCGTTTGACCGACGCCTCCACATCAACGACCACCTCCGGCCGGTGACCCGCGGCTGGGAGGTGCTCGAGCTCTTCAGAGGCGGAAGCGGAGGCGTCGGATCACCCAGCTTGCCCCCGTTCGCATGTCCCTCAAGTCAGCCGTCGCCGCGCGCCTACAGCTCGCGCTCGCCGTTCTCCTCCGCTGATATCTCCTCCCGTACATGGATAGTTGTCGAGCTTAGTCGCCGCTTCCAGGGCCAGGCCCTCTCATCACGCCTGAAGGTACTGGTGCTAGATTGCCTGGCTCCTAACTTTTGCATCTTGCTGTAAATATTGAATTGTAATAATGATACAGTGCTAGGTTGTGCTTGATGTTCCGGTTTTGCATTGGGCCTTCCCGATAATGCTTGCTTAGCGATGCTTAATTTGTTGGCTGCACTATACTTGCTCTGTTAAGGAAATTGGGCATTCAATTTTCCGCACTGAAGATCTTTTTTTATGCGGTGTACTGCAATGGGTTCTTCTCTCTGTAGGGTGAACATGTACTGGATTTAAGCAGCAATTCCAGAACTTGGTGTGGTGTATGATTTGTGTTCATGGAGACAAATTTTCATGTGCCACAAATTATGCTTTTTAGGGAACTACAAGGTTACGGTTAGTTTGCTATAGTACATGAGTTTAGTAAGTGCCACATGCTGAATGTTCATGTGAATCCAAAGTAATAGTCTATGTATGAAGGCGAGTTATGGTAAATTTTGCTTCTACACTAACTGACAGCTTCTTTATTGATGAGTCTTAGAGTTACTGAATATGTTTTACTTCTACACTAAGCACTGGCCTGTATTGTCGTACATAATTGTAGAGAAAATATTACATGGTCAATCACTTAATATAGTCCAATATTCGTGTGTCAATAGTTTTACATCTGTGCTTGAATTATAAAATTAGCATGCATTACAGTCAAGCTGAAAATAGATTAATGAATCTAATGTGCCATAGGAATTCTAATCTTCAGCTAATCTATCTTTCAGCTAAGTTAAAGTCAAAAACTGATATGCAAAGATAGGAAACACTACCTGACAAGGTATCAACTTGTCAATGCCTACGAGTGATAGGCTAGGGTTTAGTTAGAAGTAGAGGGTAAGTAGATCTCGAAGGTTTCAGCCGAAAAGTACTCGACGATTATGAAAGCTAGGGTTTGTGAACAATGATTCGATGATTTCCTCGTCCCTCGACTCCCCCTTTATATAAGAGGTGGAGCCGAGGGTTTCGTTTTGTACAAGTTACAGAGTCCGGGACGGTTTCTAACTCATCCCGCCAAATTTACAAACAACACTTCCTATTACAATTCTACCTTCCTTAATATATCTTGGGCTCTCGAACCTTCTTATTCTTCGGGTAGTGGGCCTTCATTAAACCCCGGGTACCATCTTTGGCAGGCCCATTCGGGATGCCTATGTCAGTAGCCCCCGAGATTTTGCTTGAATCGTAGAGTCAGGGAAAATCTCCACTGTTTATTTTATTCGACAATTTAATCTTTTCTATATTTCTTTATATCAATTTCTATATTGTACAGGGATATTGGTAGTTGGGGCTAGTTCATCTGACGGATCAGGTACTAGTTAACTGCTCTAGTGGCAATCCGCAAAAACCTACTTCAAGATCACGTCCCTGGACATGATCTCGGGATACCGGTGTAAACTTCGACAGTGCCGCTTAAGGTCTTACCATTCGTCGAGTCCCGAGTCAAATTTATCGGGTACCTAACGCGTCCGTTAGGATTTTTCTTCGTATCCGTTGATACGGATAAAAGTAGCAGAGCGCAGTCTTCGGCGATGCCACGCCCGGCAGAATGGATCCGGGGTCTTACCTTCGCAAATTTGCGGCATTCGAGAAATTGATCGCAACTTTGGCGTTCTGAGAATATATTGTCGAGTGCTTTTCCGGCTGTTGGAATGGCACATTTTATCGAGTCAAATATGACTTATATTAATCTCCCGATGGGAGTATATGCAGAGTTAATTGTAACTCGAAATATACTCTCTTGCTTTTCTATCTTTCTTTCTTTTTCCTTTTTAAATTTCATCGGGCACGCGAACAGCGTTCCCGATGGGAGTAGCCCCCGAGGCTACAGCCAAGAACTTGTGCTTGGTTGTAGGCTCAACATTTTAGTCCACCAAATCGCTATATTGCCATTGTTTCCCGATATTCTCTTTTTTCTTTCTTCTTCTTTTTATATCTCGGGTGCGCGAACAGCGCTCCCGATGGGAGTAATCCCCGAGGCTACAGCCAGGAACTTGTGCTTGGTTGTAGGCTCCCACAATTTCTATATTTGCCATAGTCGAAATTTTTCCTTTTATCGAAGTAGCCCCCGAGTATTTGGGCAAAAACTTGTTTCTGACCAAAGGCTCCCGAAGTATTCAAATAACTTCTCCTGTCGCCATTCTCCTTTTATTTTTCTTATCGACATATTTTCCTTAATCAATTTTACTTCATCCTTCTCGAATAATCATGATTTTTCTGCCCTGTGGGTCCATTGCTTCCACCACGTTGACACGTCGTGCAAGTGGGGGACACACGTCCTCCGCTTTTTCTGGCGCACGTACGGTAACGCCTATCTCAGTAAAAATACTTTTTTGCCCTTGTATCTAGAAGATCTATTCTCACCACACGATTTCTTCATCCAACGGCACACCGCTTCACCCGATTCTTATATAAACCTTTCTTCAACCTCCGGTCATCCCCTCGCTTGCGCCGCTCACCTGTTCCTCTTCGCAAAACTTCCCCTGCGCCCAACTCTCTCTGATTTTCCGCACTCGCATACATTGCTCTGCCCATTGCCGTTGATGCCACCACGCACGCGTCTGACTCGCCACAGCACTCCAGAATCCAAGATGGCCGCTGAGGATCTTGAGTGGGAGAGATCCAAAATCTCGAACCAAGATGTCAATATGCTGAAGAGGCTCGGGCTGATGAAGAAGGAAGACGCCATCCGCTTTCCCAGCGAAGAAAGCTACCCCAACCCTCCAATGGAGTACCGGGTTAGTTTCGTTGATCATCTCATCCGCGGCCTTTCTACCCCAATCCATGATTTCCTCCGCGGTCTTCTCTTTGTCTATGGGATTCAGCTGCATCAGCTGACCCCCAATTCCATCCTTCATATTTCTATTTTTATCACGCTTTGCGAATGCTTCCTTGGAGTCCCTCCTAATTGGGCTCTGTGGAAACGCATTTTCCGCCTCCGCCGCAATGGCTCCCACAACGTCACTTATAACATAGGTGGCGTTGTTATACCGTGTTCAGTACCGATGTCGACTATTTCGACGTCAAGTTTCCCGATTCTGTCCAAGGATGGCGCAAAAGGTGGCTCTATATACACGAAGAAAGCGCCAATTCCGTGGAACACAACATAGTCCCTTTCGACGGAAACGCAAAAATTCAGCGCCGCCGCTCCTGGGATGCCGAAGCTTCTGAGGAAGAGAAAAAGGCGACAGAGGGACTCATGTCTCGCATTCGTCAGCTTCAAAACACTCGAGGCAAGGAGCTGTCTCGGTGTTCAAATCATCGCCTACTTCCTTAGGATTAGAGTGCAGCCTCTTCGAGCTCGCAAAAATCCCCTTTGGACATACTCCGGAAAAAATGACGCCAACGAATCTCCGGTGATCTTTCCACCAAGGACTTGGAGAAGTTGGTTCGAAGACTTTCTCGCTTGGGCAAGGACCCAGTTCCTTCCTCTTGTCGCGTGGAACCATACAGCTCCGCCAATCCACTCCCCGAGGTATTTTGTCTTCCCGAATGTTTATCTTGTTCCGCACTTTCTCTGCATCTCATTGTATTGTCATCTCTTTACTTTTCCTTTGGTCTCTATTTTTTACAGAACCATCCTACTATGACTTCCCTTCCTCCCCTTCCTGAGGGTGGAGAAGTCGAAGAACAGGCCATCGTTGCCGAAGATACTCAAGGTTCTTCTATTCCTGGAAGTGAAGTCGCGGGTTCTCACAAATCTGCGGCTTCTCATGAAAAAGAAGTTGAGTCTGAGGCCGTTGAATCGACGCAATCCCTTCCTCCTGCTGTTTCTCCAAGGAACAAAAGGAAAAGGACTGATGGCGAGGATTCTGGCACCTCTAAGGCTGAAGAAGTTGTTCCTTCTCATCCGAAGGCAGCTTACGATCCTTATGTTGAATCCCTCGTCAGCTCGTAAGTCGTCTTTATCTCTCCCTATTTTTGTACTCGAAATATTTATCTTGTCTTGCTTTTTATACTGTCGATTTTTTGGTCAACAGTGATGAGGAGGAAGAGGTACCAGTTACTGACGTGGCTCCTCGGACAAGCACGTCACGTACTGTACTTGCCTCAGACACGCTAGTTGAAGAAGAAGAAACGTCGCCTCCTCAAC
>NC_061508.1:266499782-266642624 GCF_022539505.1 Lolium rigidum
TGTGCATTGTCATGCTCTCTTTATTTGTCAATTGCCCAACCGTAATTTGTTCACCCAACATGCTGTTCGTCTTATGGGAGAGACACCTCTAGTGAACTGTGGACCCCGGTCCAATTCTCTTTACTGAAATACAATCTACTGCAATACTTGTTCTACTGTTTTCTGCAAACAATCATCTTCCACACAATACGGTTAATCCTTTGTTAAAGCAAGCCGGTGAGATTGACAACCTCACTGTTTCGTTGGGGCAAAGTACTTTGGTTGTGTTGTGCAGGTTCCACGTTGGCGCCGGAATCCCTGGTGTTGCGCCGCACTACATCTCGCCGCCATCAACCTTCAACGTGCATCTTGGCTCCTCCTGGTTCGATAAACCTTGGTTTCTTTCGAGGAAAACTTGCTGCTGTGCGCATCATACCTTCCTCTTGGGGTTGCCCAACGAACGTGTGAAATACACGCCATCAAGCACATTTTCCGGCGCCGTTGCCGGGGAGATCAAGACACGCTGCAAGGGGAGTCTCCACTTCTCAATCTCTTTACTTTGTTTTTGTCTTGCTTAGTTTTATTTACTACTTTGTTTGCTGCACTAAATCAAAATACAAAAAAATTAGTTGCTAGTTTTACTTTATTTGCTATCTTGTTTGCTATATTGAAAACACAAAAAAAATTAGTTTACTTGCATTTACTTTATCTAGTTTACTTTATTGTCTTGCACTCTATATTAAAAATACAAAAAAAAAAAATTTAGTTACTTTTGTTACCATGTCTAGCTCCGAACCTGTTACTTCTTCGTCTGAAGAATTAGTCTTCACTTTTAAACAAGGGGATGAGGAGAGTTTTAAGGATGCTTGGTCTAGAATTTTTACTTCTTATCGTAAAACTGAACCTCAAATGACTCTAAGTTTGCTCCTTAGTAATTTTTATTTTGGTCTTATGGTTCGCTATAGATATGCTTTGGATACTTTAGTGGGAGGAGATTTCCTTCATTGCAATGGGGATCAAGCTTTTAATGCCATAAAGAAGTTGGTTGCATCACATGATTCAGCTTAATAACTTTGATTCGAGTCCTCACTAGCATATATAGTAGATTAAATAATCTGGAGATAAGTACATCTCGCTTGAATGATAACTATTGCCACGTTCGTAATCGTCTTGAACAAGTTTTAGTGAACTCTAAACTCTCATTGTGGGATCCTGTCTGTTAAAATTGTTATCGGTGATCGAACCCTCCATGCCTAATTGTGATATTATGTATGAATTTTGCCTTATGCCTGAAAGTATTTATAAATCTTTGAAACTTTGGGGAGTTGAGGAAGGAGGAGAAGAGATAACTCTCATTGATAACTCTACTATAATTCCTAAAGGAATAGCCGCAGGTGTGCATACAACTATTTGTGGAAGAACAATATCTATTGATTATCTTGTTGTTGAAACGAGGAAAACTCACACTCGGAAGATCCCTGCTGAAACTATTGGGAGCAGTCATTGATGTTGGAGAAGGCACTTTGAAATTCACCTCTATACCGGGAGAAACTCATATATTTCCTAAACCAAAGGGAAAGAAAAACAATAAGAAAGGTAAGGGTAAAGCCCAAGGTAATGTTGACATTTCATCTCTTGATAATACTTGATACACACTTTCTGCGCCTAGCTGAAAGGCGTTAAAGAAAAGCTCTTATGGGAGACAACCCATGTTTTTACCTACAGTACTTTGTTTTTATTTTGTGTCTTGGAAGTTGTTTACTACTGTAGCAACCTCTCCTTATCTTAGTTTTGTGTTTTGTTGTGCCAAGTTAAGCCGTTGATAGAAAAGTAAGTACTAGATTTGGATTACTGCACAGTTCCAGATTTCTTTGCTGTCACGAATCTGGGTCCACCTCCCTGTAGGTAGCTCAGAAAATTATGCCAATTTACGTGCATGATCCTCAGATATGTACGCAACTTTCATTCAATTTGAGCATTTTCATTTGAGCAAGTCTGGTGCCATTTTAAAATTCGTCAATACGAACTGTTCTGTTTTGACAGATTCTGCCTTTTATTTCGCATTGCCTCTTTCGCTATGTTGGATGAATTTCTTTGATCCACTAATGTCCAGTAGCATTATGCAATGTCCAGAAGTGTTAAGAATGATTGTGTCACCTCTGAATATGTCAATTTATATTGTGCACTAACCCTCTAATGAGTTGTTTCGAGTTTGGTGTGGAGGAAGTTTTCAAGGATCAAGAGAGGAGTATGATGCAACATGATCAAGGAGAGTGAAAGCTCTAAGCTTGGGGATGCACCCGGTGGTTCACCCCTGCATATATCAAGAAGACTCAAGCGTCTAAGCTTGGGGATGCCCAAGGCATCCCCTTCTTCATCGACAACATTATCAGGTTCCTCCCCTGAAACTATATTTTTATTCCATCACATCTTATGTGCTTTTTCTTGGAGCGTCGGTTTGTTTTTGTTTTTGTTTTTTTTGAATAAAATGGATCCTAACATTCACTTTATGGGAGAGATACACGCTCCGCTGTAGCATATGGACAAGTATGTCCTTGGTTTCTACTCATAGTATTCATGGCGAAGTTTCTCCTTCGTTAAATTGTTATATGGTTGGAATTGGAAAATGATACATGTAGTAATTGCTATAAATGTCTTGGGTAATGTGATACTTGGCAATTGTTGTGCTCATGTTTAAGCTCTTGCATCATATGCTTTGCACCCATTAATGAAGAAATACATAGAGCATGCTAAAATTTGGTTTGCATATTTGGTTTCTCTAAGGTCTAGATAATTTCTAGTATTGAGTTTGAACAACAAGGAAGACGGTGTAGAGTCTTATAATGTTTTCAATATGTCTTTTATGTGAGTTTTGCTGCACCGGTTCATCCTTGTGTTTGTTTCAAATAAGCCTTGCTAGCCTAAACCTTGTATCGAGAGGGAATACTTCTCATGCATCCAAAATACTTGAGCCAACCACTATGCCATTTGTGTCCACCATACCTACCTATACTACATGGTATTTTCCGCCATTCCAAAGTAAATTGCTTGAGTGCTACCTTTAAAATTCCATCATTCACCTTTGCAATATATAGCTCATGGGACAAATAGCTTAAAAACTATTGTGGTATTGAATATGTAATTATGCACTTTATCTCTTATTAAGTTGCTTGTTGTGCGATAACCATGTTTATCGGGGAACGCCATCAACTCGTTGTTGAATTTCATGTGAGTTGCTATGCATGTTCGTCTTGTCCGAAGTAAGGGCGATCTACACTGAGTTGAATGGTTTGAGCATGCATATTGTGAGAGAAGAACATTGGGCCGCTAACTAAAGCCATGATTCATGGTGGAAGTTTCGAGTTTTGGACAAATATCCTCAAATCTCTAATGAGAAAAGAATTAATTGTTGTCAAATGCTTAAAGCATTAAAAGAGGAGTCCATTATCTCGTTGTCTATGTTGTCCCGAGTATGGATGTCTAAGTTGAGAATAATCAAAAGCGAGAAATCCAAATGCGAGCTTTCTCCTTAGACCTTTGTACAGGCGGCATAGAGGTACCCCTTTGTGAAACTTGGTTAAAGCATATGTATTGCGGTGATAATCCAGGTAGTCCAAGCTAATTAGGACAAGGTGCGGGCACTATTGGTACACTATGCATGAGGCTTGCAACTTATAAGATATAATTTACATGATGCATATGCTTTATTACTACCGTTGACAAAATTGTTTCATGTTTTCAAAATCAAAGCTCTAGCACAAATATAGCAATCGATGCTTTTCCTCTATGGAGGACTATTCTTTTACTTTCAATGTTGAGACAGTTCACCTATTTCTATCCACCTCAAGAAGCAAACACTTGTGTGAACTGTGCATTGATTCCTACATACTTGCTTATTGCACTTATTATATTACTCTATGTTGACAATATCCATGAGATATACATGTTACAAGTTGAAAGCAACCGCTGAAACTTAATCTTCTTTTGTGTTGCTTCAATACCTTTACTTTGAATTATTGCTTTATGAGTTAACTCTTATGCAAGACTTATTGATGCTTGTCTTGAAGTGCTATTCATGAAAAGTCTTTGCTATATGATTCACTTGTTTACTCATGTCATACATATTGTTTTGATCGCTGCATTCACTACATATGCTTTACAAATAGTATGATCAAGATTATGATGGCATGTCACTCCAGAAATTATCCGTGTTATCGTTTTACCGCTCGGGACGAGCAGAACTAAGCTTGCGGATGCTGATACGTCTCCGATGTATCGATAATTTCTTATGTTCCATGCCACATTATTGATGTTATCTACATGTTTTATGCACACTTTATGTCATATTCGTGCATTTTACGGAACTAACCTATTAACAAGATGCCGAAGTGCCGATTGCTGTTTTACTGCTGTTTTTGGTTTCAGAAATCCTAGTAAGGAAATATTCTCAGAATTGGACGAAATCAAAGCCCAGGGGCCTATTTTTCCACGAAGCTTCCAGAAGTCCGAAGACGAAACGAAGAGGGGCCACGAGGCAGCCAGAGCATAGGGCGGCGCGGCCCCTGCCCTGGCCGCGCGGCCCTATGGTCTGGGCACCTCGCGCCGCCTCTTGACCTACCCCTTCGCCTACTTAAAGCCTCCGTGACGAAACCCCCAGTACCGAGAACCACGATACGGAAAACCTTCCAGAGACGCCGCCGCCGCCGATCCCATCTCGGGGGATCCAGGAGATCGCCTCCGGCACCCTGCCGGAGAGGGAATCATCTCCCGGAGGACTCTACGCCGCCATGGTCGCCTCCGGTGTGATGTGTGAGTAGTCTACCCCTGGACTATGGGTCCATAGCGAGTAGCTAGATGGTTGTCTTCTCCCCATTGTGCTATCATTGTCGGATCTTGTGAGCTGCCTATCATGATCAAGATCATCTATCCGTAATTCTATATGTTGCGTTTGTTGGGATCCGATGAATAGAGAATACTTGTTATGTTGATTATCAAAGTTATGCTTACGTGTTGTTTATGATCTTGCATGCTCTCCGTTACTAGTAGATGCTACGGCCAAGTAGATGCTTTTAACTCCAAGAGGGAGTACTTATGCTCGATAGTGGGTTCATGCCCGCATTGACACCAGGACGATGACGAGAAAGTTCTAAGGTTGTGTTGTGCTGTTGCCACTAGGGATAAAACATTAGTGCTATGTTCAAGGATGTAGTCACTAGTTACATTACGCACCATACTTAATGCAATTGTACTGTTGCTTTGCAACTTAATACTGGAGGGGTTCGGATGATAACCTGAAGGTGGACTTTTTAGGCATAGATGCGGTTGGATGGCGGTCTATGTACTTTGTCGTAATGCCCAATTAAATCTCACTATACTCATCATGATATGTATGTGCATTGTCATGCTCTCTTTATTTGTCAATTGCCCAACCGTAATTTGTTCACCCAACATGCTTGTTCGTCTTATGGGAGAGACACCTCTAGTGAACTGTGGACCCCGGTCCAATTCTCTTTACTCGAAATACAATCTATCGCAATACTTGTTCTACTCGTTTTCTGCAAACAATCATCTTCCACACAATACGGTTAATCCTTTGTTACAGCAAGCCGGTGAGATTGACAACCTCACTCGTTTCGTTGGGGCAAAGTACTTTGGTTGTGTTGTGCAGGTTCCACGTTGGCGCCGGAATCCCTGGTGTTGCGCCGCACTACATCTCGCCGCCATCAACCTTCAACGTGCATCTTGGCTCCTCCTGGTTCGATAAACCTTGGTTTCTTTCTGAGGGAAAACTTGCTGCTGTGCGCATCATACCTTCCTCTTGGGGTTGCCCAACGAACGTGTGAAATACACGCCATCAAAGTTGTGTATCTTCAGCTTCTCATCCACCTCCTCCTTAGAGCGCGACCATGGTTTCCTGTTGATACTGAACAAATCTGGTTGGGGCAAAGGGACTTCCCTCTCTTCCCCGTCAGCAAACAACACTCTATAAACAATATTATCTAACCTAGAGTCAGCTGTAACAAATTGATGACTCTTCATAGCAGCAATATCAAGCCTCATAGGAGTTATTTTCACATCATTAGGGTCAAGAGGAAGCTCTAAAAATGCTAAAACGCGCGAAGCAATAATTCCTCCAAATATGGGCCCCTTGTTAGACAAGCGGCGAGCAACAAGAGCACCAAGATGATAAGGTGTTTCCCAGAGTGAGTGCAGCAATTAAGAAACCAAGGTGATAGCTAGATATGTTGCTAGTGTTTTCCCTACCAAGAATGCTAGTACCAATTTAATAAGCAAAATACTTAATGGCGGGGAGTTGAATGTTTCTTATCTTGCCACGCTGAATGGTGCGACAATCATCATTGGTAATCCCTCGATAGAGCTCCAACAATTCCCTTGGGTTGTCCTCAATCTTCCTTGCTGTACCTACAGGGACAATACCCAATGCAGCACAAAAATTTTCCAACTTCATAGTAATAGGTTTACCATAGATCTTGAATGAAACTGTTGGGTGAAAGTGCTTATTGTTGAACTTGAAGCTCCCCACAAAGATTTTAGTGAGCGTGTATTGCTCACTCTCATCTCCCACATAGGTGGTCAAACTTGCCCTACCGACGAGGGTAAAGAAATCATCCAACAACCCTGCATTACTCAAAAAGTCATAGCATGGAAAGGATGCAGCGTTGGGGACTCCATTGTCCTCCTCGGGTGCGAAGCTTGGTGCGATGAGATCCTCATTGTAGGATGGCCTGCATCGGGTGGATGACCTAGAGGGCCTCCCCGTGCTTGTTGTCTCCCCTTGGAACACTTCTCCAAAGTTAAAGTTGTCCATCCCCCTTTTCTGAAATTTTTCAACAAACAATATAAAACTTGATTTGGTGACATATAATTGAGGGAAACTACCATAGGAACTTGCTAGAGTACTAAGCATGCATCAAAACTAATTTCTACCACTTAGAACAAGCATGCAAGCTCACTAAACATGTTACCTACAGCAGCAAAATATGCAAGATATACTCCACCAAACAAAATTCTACTTGGATAATCGAAGGAGTCACATACCGAAGAGCAAATGTGCCAAATTTCGGACGTAAATCTGGGCTGAGCAAAGAGATCGAGAAATCTGGAGTTCTTGAGCAAAAACACGAGTGAGAGGAAGCTGGTGTCGATTTTTTCGGGAGAGAGAAGAGTGTGGGAGGAAGAGATGCTAAAGTGGGGTAAAGGGGGCCCACACACCAGGGTGGCGCGCCCCCCTTGCTGGCCGCGCCAGCCTGTGGGGTGCCACCTGGGGTGCCCCACTGGTCATCCCCAGGTGCTCCCAGGTGCCTCGTCGAAAAATAGGACCAACGGTATAATTTTTGTGAATTTTTGAAAACTTTGAAAAATGCACATTTCTGGGTATTAAATTTATTATTACTGGGCAGGAAAAATTTGAAATCTCTAATTAACTAAGGAACTTTGCAAAATAAAAGTGCTACAGCAACTAGAGCAAATGGAGGAAGAAAGAGATGTTGTTTACCTCCTCTATGCATATAAAAAGTATTTGTTAACAAGGTTGATCAAGTCTTGCCACCAAATAAATTTTACATAGCATAAGAAGAAATAAACCTCAAATCAATCATGTTACCTTGAATTGTATTGATATGGATCCAATCACAAGAGTTTGATATTCTTCTTTAGGCTCATATATAGGACAATCGATAGTTCCAACTTTGATAGTTCTCACATTAGAAATAGTATTAACTCCACATGCTTTCTCAATCCTCTTGGGAAAATAAACAGTATGCTCCTTGTCATCAATATTGAAAGTAACTTTTCCCTTATTGCAATCAATAACAGCCCCTGCGGTGTTAAGAAAAGGTCTCCCAAGAATAATAGACATATTATCATCTTCGAGCATTTCCAACACAACAAAATCAGTTAATATCAAGCAGTTATTAGTAACTTGAACAGGAACATCCTCACATATACCAACAGGAATAGCAAGTAGATTTATCAGCCATTTGCAAAGATATATCAGTAGGTATCAACTTATCTAAGTAAAGTCTCTTATAAAGAGAAAAAGGCATAACACTAACACCGGCTCCCAAATCACATAGAGCAGTTTTAACATAATTATTCTTAATAGAACAAGGAATAGTCGGTATACCTGGGTCGCCAAGCTTCTTTGGAACCTTACCGTTAAAAGAGTAATTAGCAAGCATAGTGGAAATCTCCTCATTAGGAATTTTCCTTTTGTTAGTAACAATATCTTTCATATACTTTGAATAAGGAGGCAATTTAATAGCATCAGTCAAAGGGATTTGCAAGAATAAAGGTTTCATCCAATCACAAAATTTATTATAGTGTTCTTCTTCCTTTGATTTTAATTTCTTAGCAGGAAATGGCATTTTATTTTGAACCCAAGGTTCTCTTTCATTACCATGTTTCTCAGCAATAAAATCTTCTTTAGTGTACTTTTTATTTTTAGCATGCTTTTCAGGTTCTTCTTCAACCTCTTCTTTATCAGGAGTATCATTCTTATCATTATCTTTATCATGTTCATTACCACTTTCAGTTTCATCATCAGAAATAGAAATACTATTAGGATCATTAACAGGTTCAGAGGATTCTACAACATTCTTATGTTTCTTTTTCTTTTTCTTAGATGAAGCACTAGTTTTAGTTCGTTGAGAATCTTGTTCAACTCTTTTGGGATGTCCCTCAGGATATAGAGGATCCTGAGTAGAAACACCACCTCTAGTTGTTACTTCATAAGCATGTTTTTCTTTAGCATTATTTCCCAACAAGTCATTTTGCACTTTAGTGAGTTGATCAATTTGAGTTTGAACCATATGAAAATGTTTAACAAGCATCTTAACATCATTGGAGGTTCTCTCCACAATATCATGCAATTCACTAATAGCTCGAGAATTTTCCATTAAATGATTCTCTACTCTCATATTAAAATTTTCTTGCTTAACAATATAATTATCAAACTCATCTAAGCATTGTGCAGGAGGTTTTGAATACGGAATATCTTCTCTAGTAAAGCGTTCAAGAGAGTGTACCTCAACCATGGATGAAGGGGGAGTTATCTTACATAAATCTTCTATAGGAGGTAAATTCTTCACATCTTCGGATTTAATACCCTTCTCCTTAAGAGACTTCTTAGCTTCCCTCATATCTTCATCATTTAATTTAATCATACCCCTCTTCTTCAGTATCGGTGTTGGGGTTGGTTCAGGTGTAGTCCAATCATCATGATTCCGGCCTATTTTAGCTAATAATTCTTTAGCGTCGTCTGGAGTTCTTTTCCTGAAAACACAACCAGCACAACTATCCAGGTATGCCCTAGACTCAATGGTTAGTCCACTATAAAATATATCAAGTAAATCATGCTTTTCCAAATCATGATCAGGCCGAGCTCTAATAAGAGAGCAAAATCTCGCCCAAGCCTCAGGCAATTTCTCTCCATCTTCCTGGTCAAAATTATAAATTCTCTGCAAAGCAATATCTTGAGCACTAGCAGGGAAGTATTTCCGGAAGAAAACATCAAGCAATTCTTTTGGACTTTTAATAGAATTAGGTGGCAAACTATTATACCAAGTTTTAGCGTCATCCTTTAATGAGAATGGAAAGATTTTAGCAACAAAGTAAGTACGCTTCTTAACATCATCGGAAAACAAGCTACTCGGAGTAGATAACTCAATCATGTGTTCAACAAGCACTTTCTTTTTCAGTACCACAAAAGGGTGTTTTCTCAACAATAGCTATATGAGATAGATCAAGAGAAAAATCATAATCTTTATCCTTAATGTTTATAGGAGATGTGGAAAATTTAGGATCGGGAGACAGCTTTATATCTAACGAGCATGTTCTCGCAAGCAACTTTTTAATTTTTCTTGCATCAGTACTAGCATTGCATTTTTCAATAAAATCATCATCAAGTTCCACATAATCTTCATCAAGATCATCACTAGAGTATTCAACGGACTCGGGTGAATTAACAGGTGTAACAGCATTTTCATTAGGAGTTTCAGTATTTTCAATTTGTCTAGACCTAGCAATTGTAGCATCTAGAAAGGATCCCAATGAACCACTATCATCAAGCACAGCAGAAACATTATCAATATCATAAGAGTTTTCAGATTCAGCAGTGGTACCAGCAAGTGAAGCTTGTGGCGGTGAAACAAGTTTACTTATCACAGATGGTGAATCAAGAGCAGCAGAGGTACTCAGAGTTGTACCTTTTCTTGTAGTGGATGGTAATATGGCGACCTTAGTATCGCGAGGTTTACCCATGATGGAGAATTTGCAGCGAACAATATCAATCCAAGTGAACTTCCAAATAAAGCTATGCTCCCCGACAACGGCGCCGTAAAACAGCTCTTGATGACCCACAAGTATAGGGGATCGCAGCAGTCTTCGCGGGTAGTAAAACCCAATTTATTGATTCGACACAAGGGGAGACAAAGAATACTTGAAAGCCTTAACAGCGGAGTTGTCAATTCAGCCGCACTGGAAACGGACTTGCTCGCAAGAGTTTATCAAGTAGTAACAGCTTTATAGCAGTAGCAGTAGTGAAATAACAAGCAGCAGAGTAACGAGACAACGAGTAGTGATTATAGTAAACAAGCAGGATTAAAATACTCGTAGGCACGGGGACGGATGAACGGGCGTTGCATGGATGAGAGAAACTCATGTAACAGATCAAAGCGAGGGCATTTGCAGATAATAATAAAACGGTATCCAAGTACTAATCAATCAATAGGCATGTGTCCCATATATAGTCGTACGTGCTCGCAATGAGAAACTTGCACAACATCTTTTGTCCCACCAGCCGGTGGCAGCCGGGCCTCTAGGGAAACTACTGGATATTAAGGTACTCCTTTTAATAGAGTACCGGAGCAAAGCATTAACACTCCGTGAACACATGTGATCCTCACATCACTACCATTCCCTCCGGTTGTCCCGATTTCGTCACTTCGGGGCCATTGGTTCCGGACAGCGACATGTGTATACAACTTGCGGGTAAGATCATAAACAACGAATATCTTCATGAATCAATAACATGTTCAGATCTGAGATCATGGCACTCGGGCCCTAGTGACAAGCATTAAGCATAACAAGTTGCAACAATATCATAAAAGTAACATCTACGGATACTAGGCACTATGCCCTAACAATCTTATGACTATTACATGACCAATCTCATCCAATCCCTACCATCCCCTTCAGCCTACAGCGGGGGAATTACTCACACATGGATGGGGGAAACATGGCTGGTCGATGGAGAGGCGTCGGTGGTGATGATGGCGATGATCTCCTCCAATTCCCCGTCCCGGCGGAGTGCCAGAACGGAGACTTCTGGTCCCTGAGACGGAGTTTCGCGATGTGGCGGCGTTCTGGAGGGTTTCTGGCGACTTCGACTTCCTCCCGTGCGTTTTTAGGTCGAGGGCGATAAGTAGTCCGAAGGAGGGCGTCGGAGGCCTGCCGAGGGGGCCACACGCTAGGGCCGCGCGCCCCCCTCCTGGGCCGCGCCGCCCTAGGGTGTGGGGCCCTCGGGCCTCCACCTGACTTGCCCTTCTGGCTCCGTGAGTTTCCTGGGAAAATAGGGCCTTCTGTCAAAATCCCGAGGTTTTTCCTGAAAGTTGGATTTCTGCACAAAAACGAGACACCAGAACAGTTCTGCTGAAAACAGCGTTAGTCCGTGTTAGTTGCATCCAAAATACACAAATTAGAGGCAAAACAACAGCAAAAGTGTTCGGGAAAGTAGATACGTTTTGGACGTATCAATGACCATCATGCCTCCTCCTATAGATAGGATATGAGTCCTTTCCTTGCTGTGTAGCATCACAAAACTGCCGAGGATAGCGAAATCGACATTCACCATTTATCATGCAAGGACAATTTTTCCTAAGAGCACCACATGGTCCATGGAGCATGTGTTTGACCACCAGAGCGTGCAATATAGGGTACTTGTCCTTGTTAGGAAGTTCTGTTGATATCACCTTGTCGTATCCGTCTGGGTTTGTCAGCTTGCTATCCGAGCTCATGATCAGAAGCATATGCTCATGTGGCAGCCCCCTCTTTTGAAACTCGGTAACATGGACATATGCAACAACCTCACCAAAGTACTTCTTTTTTATCAAGAGATCCTTCATACTTCGCAATTTGGCCCTGTATACTCTCGCCACAAGGTCTGGACGGTCTTGTGGTGTCTGCCCGGGTTCAAGTCTGGATGTAATCTCATCCCAGTGCGGGTTGCAAGTCATTGTGATAAAGTAATCAGGCTTCCCAAACCGCTGGACTATCACCATTGCATCAAGGAATCTTCGCTGCATGTCTCGATCACCTCCTGGAAAAGTCCTCGGGAGCACGATTCTCTTACCAACATGAGAACCACGTGTCTCGCCAGCATCCATGACGTCAACAACACCATTAAGAAATAAATCATCAAAAACATCATTGAGAAGTAAATTTAAATGCGTAGGGGCAATGCATGTGTAATATAACATGAAAACGGGTAACATTATGACACCTGGTATAGATCCGCACGAATGAGCTTTTGATTCTTAGGCTTGGAGAAGAAATCAAGTCTCATAGTCTCCATCTTGATGTACATGTCAACTGCCCATTGCTGGAACCCGCGTGCACTGAATAATATAATGTTAAAAAGTCCTTTCCTGACTTGTAGCTTGAAGCAGTAGTACTCCCTTGCGGAACAAATTTTCTGGACCCTCCGGTTTCGTCATCATCCTGCTCCTCTTCATCGTCTAGAACATGGATAAAAAAATGATTAATCGGTGGTCTCCACTAACAATGAATAAAATGTGAAACACGTTGAAAGCATGATCATAATTACCTGGTACCTCATCCGTGTTTCGTTCCAGATGTACATTCGAGGTCTGGTCTAGACCATGCATGTCTTCATGCTCGGTGTCATCCTCGTTGTCCTCTTGAGCGACTTTAGAAGGTGTTTCATATGGTATACAACGGTTCCATCCCGTTTCCCCTCTCGGAAAAAATAATGGATACGCCAAAGGATCGTAGCAACCATAGTATGCTCTAATAAATATAGGACAGTCCCCTTTGCCATACAGGACAACTTGCCTATCAAAAGTGTTTTGTGGGTCACTCCCATTCAACCCACATCGCGGCCACTTGGGAAGCTGTGGGGGCATTGTACCTTCGCTGGTCCAGTCTTATATCTGTGTTAAGGGATATCCTATATTCTTCTAGGTTCGGAATAGATCCAATGCTCTTAAAGGTCTGCACATATGGGTCATCCTCTAGTATCTCCAGAATCTTCCGTATGATATTGATATCAAGGTCTGGGGACCGCTTCACTCTATGTTCCAAGGTTTCATCTGTATCATAGAAGTACAGCTGAAGATTCCTAGGTCGTTGACCACCAGGCAGGCACCAGATCATCCACTTGTAATACATTGCCCCTTGTGCTACAAATGTATACACACCGGTTCTCGCCGCATTGCTAACCGTCTTATCAAGGGTGACTCCAAGTCTTGTGAAGGAGAAGTGGGTGTTGAAATATCGTATGTGCTTTCTAAAATATTTTGCGTCAGCATCAACCTAACTTGTAAACAACTGATGCAACTCTTGAGGAACTTCAGAGGTAGCTATCTTGACCTTTCCTTTTCTGCAGCAGAACGCGGGTCCCTCATATTGGAACTTCATTGCGCCACAATAGATGCAGTCATTTACTGGCTTCAAAGCATGATGCTTGGTTGGTAGATTATGGTACACGAAGTCATAAGGATCATCATTCTGTTTACTTTGAGGAACATCAATTGTCACTCTATAAGAATCGAACACATCTTCTGCACAAATGTAATGAGGAGTAAAATAGATATCCCACAATTTCATATTAGAATTTAACAGTGAAATTACCTAGACCACTAAAAATCCTGCACTCCTCGTCATCATCATGCATTGTTTCTTCCTCCTCTTGCATGGTATCCATGTTATGTATGAGCAAAATATGATGAATCGGTATAATGTACATGATAATGGTAAGAACTTTGTATATGTAGGCCCACTGAAGAGATGGACAATTGTTATGCTATTTTACCTTCCCACGTAGCATCTTGTTCAACTGGTTAAAAAATGCATGAAGGGTCGGATTCATCATCACTGTTTCTGTCACCTGAATATGCCATCAATAGCATAACAATTGTTAAATAAAAGATCACAAATGCACTAAGTTAACAGTTTGAAAACTAAATATGAGGAACCAACAATACATGTTGGGTTCAGTTGGAATGGTTCTGTTTGCATGACATGTGTGCAAGGTGAGGTGACCAAGGGTGAATTCTGTTTCCAGAACCTTTTCTTATACTCACGGTTATTATGCAAGAATGTTTCCTTTTGTCCATCTGTCATTGCTGAGTACCGTTCCCTTTGACGTTGTCGTTTCTTCTCAGAAGAATCACGCTGTCGTTTCTTCTCAGAATATGTAGGTCTTTCAATGAAGCTCTTTTGCGCATGCCCCCCTGCAGATGTGGAGCCGTTTTGCATTTCTTCGAGGGATCTCACATGAGGAATTCTACTCAGATTACTGTGTAGCCAATCACTATCATCTTCGCCAACCAAAACTGACTCGCTGCATCGCGTGGTAACATCATTGGTCATGCTAGAATGTACAGATCCAATCTCCCGATTTCCTAAAGTAGAATATGTGAAACACATACATCGTCTTGTCAGTTGATGAACTTTCTGAAGTAGAGTTGACAATGGTTCTGGTTCTTACCAGGTGTATCATTTTTGGGATTGAATGTGCAGATACCCTCTGGCCTTGAATATGCAGATATCCCTGCACGCGGGCATAAATCAGTTAAACCATATACCATTATCCAAAATTCTACTTCAATGAGCTTTATGTACCATTTTAATGTGACATGGTTATCCCAAATATTTATATTTGTAAAGTAAATTCCCTAATGTCGCATATTAGTCTACCTGCTGTATGGTTGAGCGAACCATCTGCATAGGATTGCCATGAATCTGGTTGAGGAAGTTGACATGCATTTGTCTGCTGCACAAATGGAGCCATGCCTGAAATATGATAGCAAATGATAAATCAGTATGACATATATACTGGCATCCAAAATCACGTCATGTATATGATAGCAGCTGTTAAGAACGCATTACCTATTGCAGGTGTCTGGGTGACTCCCAATTGTCCAGCAGATGGTGTATGCCATATTGCGGTATCGTTATTGAGATTATCCAGTATAGTTGCTTGTTTTTTAAGATCTCGTGCTTCACGCCGGCGCCTTGAAATCTCATCTTTATGTCTAGCATAATATTTTCTATCCCTTTGCCTTTTGACCTCTTTAGGATCTGCATGTACGACAAAATAAACTTTATATAACAGCAAGCGATTTAAACGAAGTTACTGTTGTTAGTCACCTAGGTTTTGCCCGATGGTTATGTCCTGAAATGGAGTACGGTTTGATGATGACATGTTTTGTTATGCTTCCTTTGCCTGCAAAAGTAAATGGTATTAAAAGACTGCAGCATATGTGAAAATTTGAGCTTTCTAAAACACAGTAAACATAACAGCTTGAAAAACCTAAAAAAAAAATCTGAAGTAAGCATAACAACTTCTCAGGTTTATCAGCTACCACTGCACAAAGCAGTTGCAAATGTGATGTCACTTGCCGTACTAACTTCTTCCCAGCTGTTTATATTTTTGAGATGCATGTGCCATGCATGATTAATCGTCTTCTATTTGAGCTTTCATAAGAGAGGAATGAATCATCAATTTCCTTTTGAAGTTAATTTTTGGGTGCGTTATCAATCGCCTTCCATGGTTAATTATTTCTTTTAGTAGAGAAGAATAGATCCCTGGGTTTCCGATTTTATGCTAATCAACGTGATCTGAAGAATAGATGCGCCTTATCATACTGAATTTGCAGGTGGAACAGCCACATGCATGATGTGTAATTATTAATTTTCAAGATGTGTATGAAACTGTGGCTCTGAAACATACAGTTGAGTTCTTTTATGTCATTGCATTGTCCTAAAATTGTTTTATGGCTGCTGCTCAAGGTAGTAATGCTGATGGGCCATACACCATGCCAAACTCTATCAGGCCTGCCATGCAACTCCAAGTTAAGGCAGAGATGTTGATTTTGTGTGAGGACATGACCAGTGACCACCGGCCTAAAATATTCAAGAAGATCGAGGAGGTGAGGGGTGGCAATCAAATTCATAAGATTATGTTATTGTGTTTTAGATTCTTGAGATGGACTCATACATATACCATGGCCATTCCTCTTCCTCATGTACACATACATATACTTGCTGGTTTCTGCTCCTCCTCTTCCTCGCTTACACTAATTGTAGATTGTAGCCAATGGATATGATGCAACCCAACCTTTCCTAGGAATAGCTCTATGATAACGATTTATTGCATTTTAGCATGCAAAGATCTAAGAAAGAGGATGCTTGTATTTGTTTTATCACTTGATCGTCTCATGAACTGTATGCACCAAGTAAAACTATAGCTTGGGGCTTTAGGTGTAAGCAGGGCTGCTGCTTGTGTGTCTTTGTTGTACATAAGTCTGAAGTTTATGTTAGCTCTATTTCATTTTGAATCATAGACACAGATTTAGTCTTTGTTTGACACAACACATAGTTGAGTCTTGAATTAACTATATTTCTTTATAACTCTTTTCTATAATTCTGGTTAGATTCCGAATGTGAAGGAAAGGTGGTTCAATTGGACAACACTGAGGGGAATTAGCTTCATCTATCATTCATTCAACAAGATAACTTGTTACCTACAAATTGTCAGTATGATTAAATGGTACACTGCTTTTCTAATACTCACAAGATGTAAATCTATTTGATGTAAGTTGTACATTGCTATTTCATTCTGGTACCTTAAAATTTGATGTGAAGCCGCGTGTGCAAGGATGTGAGGCAGCCTCCTTGGAGGAGCAGCTGCCGACGGCAGGTGCTGGGCGGCGTCCTCGATGGTGTCGGCGGTGACGTCTCGTTGGTGATGATCCGTGACGGTGTCTTTCGTGAAGGACTTGCTGGCGACGGTTGGCGGCAGCTACGGTCTAGCTATTGACCATGGTGAGTTGATGGACATGGAGCAGTTCGAGTTGGCATGTGTAGGGTGACGGCGTTGTCGCTGGTGTCGTTGGCGAAGGCCGGCCGTGGTGCCGAAGGTCGGCGAGGGCGCTGGGAGGCGACGGTTGTGCGGATGAAGATCGGCGAGGGGATGAAGGTCGGCCGGGGAGCTGCGAGGCGACGGTCGTGCGGGATGAAGGTGAGTTTGCCTTACAAAATATGCTAAGGAAGTTACGGCATCTTGAAGGGCATGGGCACGTTTTGTAACGGTCTTTATTTGGAGATGCGTTAGTGGAGATTCGTCCGGACTGTTCAATTTACGTAACGATTGAAGATGGTTGTCCGTCCGGGCTGATCTAGACCATGCGATCTGTTTTGGTTGGTTCAGATTTAATGGATCTTCCCCCTTCTGGGACCTTTTATATTAGTGGAGATTTGGCGCCACCGTTTATCCCCAAATAGAACGAGATTATGTAGATTAAGCTAGGCCGGGGTGAGATACCAACCGGGTGGAAACGAACACATAGTTTAGGGAGGCACGTTATTGATTCCCGGTCAAGACGATCCCGGCTGACCCACAGGGATTAGGTTCCCGACCAGGCCGATGCTGGCTGACCCATCGGGAATAGATCCAAATCCCGGCCAGGGCGGGACGAACTGATCAAAGGCCTCAGCGAGATTGTTTTTTGAACTAGTAATTCCCAGCGACCGCCCTCTTACAATAGTCTTGGTCTTGGACCCGTCGCTAGATACATGAAATCGATTGTCGGACCATCGCCGCCGCCAAGTGAAATCGAAGGAGAGGGGGAGGAGAGCTAGCAAGAGACATATCTATACCTAATAATAAAGGGAAAAGCGTTTCCGTGGTTTGGTCCGTTGTTTCCATCGTCCCTTTGCTTCCTTTCGTCCGTGGTGTTAGAATCCATCTTGGATCTGTTGGTGCTTCGCAGCGGCGGGGAGGCGGTGTTGTGGCGCTCTTGGTTGCGGATGTGCGGTTGCAGGTCGTCGTCTGGCAGGTTGCTCGGGTGGTTCGAGGCGAAGGATCCTAGGAGAAATCCTTGTCCCGGGCTTTGGTCCGGACTGGCGACGGCGACACCTGTGGGTGCCGTTGACTTTCTTGGAAGCGTCGTTCAGGACTCCTCTCGTCACCACGGAGTTCTGCCTCCGGAGGGAAACCTCTGATCCTTGGGATCGGACGATGGAGGCGCTTCTGCGTCGCTCTCCCTGTTGAGGGCATTGTCTCGGAGTGGGCTTCGTCCTGGGGACTCGAGGATGGATGGTTGATGAGTTGCCTTGCTGGGGGCGCTACGGGCAGTTTGGCAACGATGAGGCGTCAAGCAGAGTTTGGGTCGCGGCTTGGGCTTCGATAGTCGGTTACTGGCGTGTCCGACGGGTCTTCTCGTGCTTCGTTGTGGAGCTGTGGAGTCGGAGCTGCGGTGGAGGGTGCCCCTACGGCAACGATGACCAGCAACCGGTGGTGTGGAGGATGATTCGGTCGGCGCAAGCCCAGCATAGTTCTCTTGTGATGCTCGACGGCCAAGTCGGAGCTGTCTCTCGTGGGCGTGTGTGGCCGACTGTTGGCATTTGGCCAGGTCGGTCGGGGGTTTGTGCCCAATATTGTCATCTCCCATGACGATTTTGGTGCATTTGTATCGGTTTTTGGCCGGTTTTCCCGTTAATAAATCGGCCGCCTTCTTCTCTATCAATGAAAATGGCAAGTCTTGCCTTGTTTCAAAAAAAAAGAATCCAGGCAATATACGATCGAACGATCTAAGCGCTGTCCTACGTATACGTCTAGAAGTCGGTAACATAATCCCGATCCAAAACTCCTCTAGAAACTGCCCAGGTAGCAGGTCTTGCGTGCTATATATATTCCCGGCGTTCCTTCCCACAGCTGGTCACATCGTACCAGAAAAAAGACCGATCGATTAGTTAGGTCTCTAGCTCAAATAGCTCTAGGCGGAATTGATTAATTCTTTCGTCGGGAGCTTGGTATCACGTCCATGGCAGCGTGCTACAAGTAAGACCTATAGCATCAGTCCTCGCCCTACCACGATGGCGGCCAAGCCAGCAGTAGGCCAGCAGCATATGCACTTGCGTCTTGCAGGACCGCTGCTAGAACGTCTGATGAGATCGTGCTATAAGTCAGGCTTATGGAACAGTCCTTGCCCTGCAGCGATGGCGGCCAAGCCATCAGCAACATATGAGCCAAAAACTGATCCGACTATCAATCCACGTAAGTGCAGAGTCATCGGCCACCTCCTCGGACTATGGAGCTCCACGCCGGCCAGCAGCGACGAACGACGGCTCCGTCATTGGCAGGACCGCAGGAGCAACGGAACAGCTCGCCGTGGACCCCCTGCTCCCGAAATCCTGGACGTCCGGCGGCCAAGCCCCATCCCCGATCGATGCCTTGGTTTTGCCCGCCCGGACTAGCTCGCCGCGCGCCCGACGGAGCTCCGGCCACTCCTTGCTCTGCTACCTGACGCCGCCGCGAGCTTCACCATTGATGCCACCATGCGGACGAGCGGCTGTGGGAGTAGGCGGACGACGTCAACCATGGGAAACTCACGAGAACATCGTCTCCGGTGGCTGCCCAGGCGGACTACGTCCGCGCGGCTTACGCCGATCCAAGGAGGGCAAGGCGCAAGAAGCAGCCAAGTCCCTGGCCAAGGATAGAAGTGCCACGATTGCAAACTGGAAAACCCATACCAAATCAGCATTGGTGGTGCTATCACGGTAAACACAAGAGTGCGGTGGCGATTAGCTGATGTGGTGGTGGCAACCGTGCCATATGTTTCTTTGGTTTTCTATCTGCGTCCTATTTTGGTCTGTGCATTAGCTACACAACTTGACCTGGTTGTGCTGCACTAGCCGCACCAGCGGTGACCTGCATATCGAGTTTTCTGCGGTGGTTGAAGCTGACGTAGAAGCAGGACATAAGACATTCAGATAGACTAAGAGAGCAAATAATATAGAGATAAATTGATTTCCTATGAGGTGTGAGAAGATAGGAAAGAAGATGTGGTGCAGAAAAGAAGATGAACGGATTGATTCCATCCAGCAGCTATTAACTGCAATGGACACTTTGGGTTCTTGTGTAAGTATGATATTGTTAGAAAGCGCACCCACCTAACCTGGGATTTGCATCTTTAGTAACAGTTTTATTAAGCCGACATATAGTTCAAACTTTAACATAAATTTGATCAAAAAACATTATATATATGTCGTGAAAATTATAATATCAGATCCGTGTTTAAAAACCTATCCATTAGTATATCTTTATGACATGTAATTTATATTTGTTAACCAAATAGTAAAACTTTTATGACATATAGTTTATAGTTCTTGACCAAATTTATAATAAACCTTTAAATTATGTGGCGTCCGTATAATTGACAGGGGAGGACATGCAAATATTTACACCGAAAAGTATATTTAGTGTTTAAAAGGTGAGAAATTCAGTCTACATAAAAGAATTATACCTGACTTAGATGTCACAAATTTATCTATATTTATATGTATTTATACACCAAAACAAGTATACATAAATTTGTGACAATTAACTCGGGAAAAAAGTAGGAAAAACGACATAAAAAATCTAAGTCGCTACCAAAGATGAAAGTGTTCAAGCTACATTAATTATGCACAAGTGATATTATAAATTCTGGAAGAATTAGAGGTATGAGTTTTCACTAGCCACGTTTCTCTCCCGATGCAACGCACGGGCAAATTTCCTAGTCTATACTACCTAATCTATACCTAATAATAAAGGGAGAAGTGTTTCCGTGGTTTGGTCCGTCACAATGCGCTTTGGTCCAACATGTTTTACGTTTTCGTTCGTTGGTTTTCATCATACATCCTTCTCAAACAGTGTCCGTTCCAGCCTTCGTACGACATCGTACCCCGATCTATCTCAATAAACCGTGTCCGGTTATGGAAAGCAAAGTTTGCCACCATATGTAAAGAAAGTTTGGCACCACCGGAATCCGTTCGGTCCGCTCAATTTCTTGTTCGTCATTGTTTCCGTCGTACGGCAAAAAGAATCGAGACGTCGTGCGTATGGTAAGCTAAACGTGAGTTAGCCGAATCCCAGTCAAATTCATACGGCAGCATAGATCGTGTCCTAATCTACACGTACGTGCAATCAGAGTTTGTGAGGTACACCATATGTAACAGGTTTTTCCTGGCTCGATTCGCCAAAAAAAAAGGTTTTTTCTTGCCCGAGAAGCCGAATCCCAATCGAATTCATACGGCAGCATAGATCGTGTGTCCTAATCTACACGTACGTGCAATCAGAGTTTGTGAGGTACACCATATATAACAGGTTTTTCCTGGCTCGATAAACATAGCAGCCACCACCGAGAGATTGATTGAGATCTCGACTAGGTTTCCATTGAGGAATGTGCGCCGACGCTGAGGCAGGACCGATGATGGTGTAGATGAACTAGGAAAGAATGCATCTCCGGTGGCTGCTGAAGATGGAGAAGCCGCGCTCTGCCGGCCATCTCCCCCATCTGGACCTAGGAGCTCCGTGACGCCGCCCTGGCCGTCTTCGCGGGGAGGACGCCGAGAATCCTGAGGATTCAATCTTTTGTTCTTCCTTCCTGCCCTGATTGTCGCCTCAAATTCAATCTAGGGGGGACGAGTTCCATCAGGCAGCCGCCACACTGACTTGCCTCAAATTGATTTCAGTTATGCTGCAAATTGTGATTACAATCAAGACGGTTCTTTTGGACTCCGAGCAGAAGCCAGCATGTATGGACGAGCGCACCCGCTACTAGAAGCTCCTCTCCTATTCCGCCTGCCCGGCTGCCGGTCATGGACCCAGCGCTAAGATCGAGACGAACGGTGTCCAGGGATGCGTCTCCCAGGTATGGGTCCACGCCGCATCGGACAACGGCGGCCGTTCCTTCCAGACAAGTAATGAGTCTTGCTGAGGCGTGCTCGTGGAGCGGGTGACGGCCGAGACGCCACCGGTGCAGCTTGAGCTGGCTGCGGCTCTCCGACGCTCAAGTCTGTACGTGGTTTCTTTAGATCGAAACCGGCCCAAGTTCTCGATACAAGGTCTCGATCGAAATTGCCTCGAATAGCATCCAAGACTTCTGCTGGCTCCTCTAGGATCCCCCGAATTGATTTGGAGAAAAATTCAGAATTCAGGACAACCTGCCGCCAACCTAGAGGGTGGGCCCTCGGTGGCACTGCAATGGGCCTGAGGCGGGCACGCAGCAGCAGCATCAACATACCGTCGGCTACATGAAGCAATACTCGGCCTTCAGATGGAGCAAGGCATCCCGGAGCAACCTCGACGGGACTACGGCTGATCGGTGAATCGACGCGGGACGGGTTCAGGTCCTTCACGTGCAACATACAACGGCTTGCTGCAGATTTCGAGGAACGGTGGAATAGGTTCCTGGCCACACGTACAAGACAACGAAGAGAAGAGATGTTTCTCTAAGAATTGCCCACAAATCAATACGTTTCCTTTTTCTCTACATTCATGCACACTAGCGTCAGTACTCGACATATGTAATCTTTAGATTGGTGTTTTTTTTTGACAAGTTTGTTTGGTGTTTTTTTTTTTGAGATGGAGTTTGTTTGGTGTTGGGTAAACAAGAAGAGGCTGAAACGTGACTACCTTTGAGTCTTTGACATCCATGGTGGAGAGACTGGGTATAAGATAGACATATGGTGGTGTGAGTTGGAAACTCCAAGAGCTTAACATCGATTTATTATAACTTTATAACATTTTGAGATATTATATGTGGCTACTTTATTTATATGCATGTGAATTTTGTTTACACGTGGATCGCCGGAAAGCTCCCGGGTTGGATCGGCAAGAACCTTGCTAGACCTGGAAGGGTCATCCTTGCGAAGACGGTGCTCATGGCCACTAGCACTTACCACGCCACTGCCATTCCTCTGCCAAAATGGGCTCGTGAGAGGATCAACAAGATTGCCAGGACATTCGTCTGGGCCGGTGAAGAGGGCGAACATGCCGCCCAGGGGAAAGCTCTTGTGAATTGGAGAACGATATGCAGGCCAAAGAAGCTGGGGGGCCTCGGCATTCCGGACATTGAGAGATCTGGACGTGCCCTGCGATTACGTTGGCCTTGGCTCCAGTGGACTGATCCGGACCGCGCTTGGTCCGGCTCAAAACTTCCATGCGACGACACCGACATGTCCCTCTTCGAGCCGCCACTAAAGTTACCATTGGAAACGGGGAGACGGCCAAATTCAGCACGACAAGCCGGTATGTTCGGGGCCCTCTATCTCAATGGGCGCCCGACCTCTACGAGATTGCCACGAGGAAGAACCGTACGGTAGCCAAAGAGCTAAGTGAAAACAAGCTCGGATCGGTTCCGTCGCGTCCCTCAACTCGCCTCAACAGCTGGCGCAATATATCGACGTTTGGGAGGCCGTTCACTCCATCAACCTTGCCCCCGAGTTGCCGGACACCATCGTCTGGATGCTTAATGCCGATTCAACCTACACCGCTAGCTCCGCCTACGAGGCACAATTCCTTGGCTCCCATGCCCGCTTCGATGCCATGAAGATTTGGTCGGCACACGCCGAGCCCAAATGCAAGTTGTTTGGCTGGCTAGCCCTTCATGGAAAGCTCCTTACCGCCGATATGCTTGCCATCCGAGGATGGCCTCACGACCCTCGATGCCCATTGTGCCTCAGCGAGCACGAGACAGCTGACCACCTTTGCGAAGTGCCCGTTCACGGCGGCTGTCTGGAACCTTGTCAAATCTTGGGATGGCGACTCCTCTGATGACCGACGCCTTGACTTCCAATCCATATCTGACTGGTGGAACGACATGATAAAAGAAAAGCCACAGAAAGAAAAGAAGCGCATCAGCGGCCGGTTCCTATATGTGCTCTGGAACGCTTGGAAGGAGCGAAACCGGCGCATTTTCACTGGACAACGTCTTACCTACCTTGAGGTCGCAAGCATAGCAAACGAGGATATCCTCCAAAGGGATCGTGCTATAAATGGCTTCGGCCCGGCCATCCCGGCCGATCCGGATTAGTTCTCTTTTTTGGTAGCTCGTCCTTCATGGTGGGTTCTGGGCATTTTACCACCTTAATCTAAAAATGCCCTCTCTTTGTACAGTTTGGACCTTGTTGTTCCCTCTTGCTTAATGAATAGGCAGTGCTCCTGCCGGTTGCTCCAAAAAAAAAATACTTAAATATCATTTATTTTATTTAAGGTGGCCGTAGCAACGCACGGGTTTTGTCCTAGTATATCTACTAATAAAAGAGCCAGAGAGGCTGATCCAAACAATCAGGACCGTACGATCGAATTATCCAACGCTTCACAGCGGCTCCATGTTTGACGGGAGCGGACACCTAATCGAACGAACCGTTCGTCCCACACAGCATCGTCGTCCCCATCGCCTAGCCATCGCCACGACCATCCCCGCCGCAGCACTCCCGGCGCCGCCCGCCGTCGCTCGCCGCCGCAGAAATCCCGGCGCCGCCTGCGGCCCCACGAGAGCGGCGCCCTAGCCAGAAAGGGAGACCGCCCTTCAAATCCGCTGAACGTGGGGATAGGCTCCCGCCGGCACCGGCACCCGCCCTGCTCGTCCCCTGACGAAAGAGGGTGATAGGCTCCGCCGGCGCGGTGACAGGCTCTAGAAGGATGCACGCTGCCGCACTTCTTCCCTGCAGTTCGACCACCATCTAGCGCACTTTCTGCAGGTTTGACCGCTTCAAAATCAAATTGAATCAGGGGTCTTACTTAGGCTGTACGCAATGTTCTGCATTTGAAAGAAATTAATCGACCACTGTAGTTTGAGACGACTTGATACGGTGTACAATATTTGTTTTTGGTCAGAGAATTATTTGCATCTTTTGGTCAAGTACATGTATGCTGCGATCTGTGCAAGTGCGTAACACATACGAGCGGCAGAAGGGCATGCATTGCTACCTCCACATGAGGTAGAGTTTGAAATCAGTAAACTAAGCATGTACTGCCAATCATATGATGATAGATTTATTGAAATTTTTGGCAAACAACTGGAGAATTGACCGGTGGTTCATTTGTCTTCCTTCTGGTTATTTTATAGAATTCGTGTAGCACCCAAGGTGAGTATATGGGTGAGCATCAGCTAATTAAGCCTAGCATTTTCTCAAGTAAGTATTTCAGACTATACTATTATCCCTACACTATCGCGCCCCCTTTGAGATGAAAACCTAGGCTGCAAGTGATAAAACATGAGCTGGATACATGTGTAATTCGTGTTTTTTCTATACCTTGCTTGTTGATCTCATGAAGATACATATTATTGAATCTAATTGCGCCATGAGTTCAGGAAAAGGTATACAACGGTAAACTGAATGATAAAACTTTATTGACAATTTTGAGTTCTGTTAATTTAGAGATATTTCAATTAAAAGTATAGTGCTTGAAGCACTTGATTTGTGCATAAACATCCTACTTAATTCAATCTTTTAACAAATTGTGAATAAGGAAAGAATTTGGGTATGTATAAATGTGTTTGTGTAAGTTTTAGCAAAAGTACATATCTACTTGAGTCATTGTTTGATTTTCCAAAGAGAGAAGTTTTCACAGCTCCCTTTGTTTTTGTGAGATCTTGACTAAATTTGCAATGCATAGTCTGTAAGCTTATCTTTCTGTTTCTTGATGATTTGCTTGCTCGATTAAACTGATACCACGTGGGAGAGCAATCGCCATTAGCCGTCTCTATTAGACAAACAATATCTTTGAGCTTAGTTGCAAGTTTGTGGTGTGAATTTCAATTGAGACATTTTTCTCTTTCTTGATCCAAACCGTTGCTGGTACCTCGGTACCTCGCCCACTGACCGCCACTGACATCAATCATCGTGGCCACTCCTAAATCCAGGGGCGCCACCCAGTCCCTCACACCAATACGTCGAATAGCAGAGGTGCTCGCTTTAGTTCTGGTTTACCCTGGTCATAAAATACTTTGTTCTAAATTTATATTTTAATTTTGAAATAAAAATATTATGAGTCATGACAATGTTATCTTTTTCTGTCATGCATCACGGTTAATAAATGTCACTTGGTTTGAGTAAATTTAATTTACATTTGATATTGTTTTTATACGGCAGAGGAACCGGTTAGACTGTATCTAATTCTAGCTTGCTATCTAAGAAATATATGCCGTTCCCTGAATGTCACTTTCCTGGCACATGTGCATATCTATGTCGGAACTTCTTATGAGTGTATATTTTTATTTTGAAGTAAATTAGTCATTTATGGTGTTGTCAAAATAATGTCCACGACTACGGTTTGGTTCAAGAGATTTTTCCATGCATAAATATATCATTCATAGTATTAGTTTTTGAGATAGTGAGAAAGCACGAGTAACTTTGATTTCGGATATTAGTATGTCATTCATATATTTTTAACATCAAGTATTTGATCTGGGCACTGCTATTTTGAGTTGGGATATTAATCCCTAGATTGTATATCAGGTTTGCTTGTTCTGTTCTACAGTTGTCCATGACAATTTTCTATTTCAGTAATTTGTTGGGTACAAAGAAACAAAGCTGATGGTCAATCATTTCTAATCTGATCGCTGGTTTTCTTGTCAATTTCTGTGCCAACTAAATACCTAATTTTTTTTATATCCTGGGTTCCTATGCTGAAAACTATGGAACATATGCCATGGTATTTGTTATTTGTTATGCTGTTACGTGACGCAATATCATTGTATTGCTAATCTTCCTCACATTAGTTATTAGCATTTACCCTTTTCTAGGATACACGTCCAAGTATAGTTTCTATACGAGCACTTTTCATGTTGACTTTCTCTTCGTCTGAGTTCAGTTCAGCTATTTACATATTTTAATAGAAAAATGGGAACTAAATACGCCCTTAATGTAACCATGGTATGACTACCCAGTCTACAATCCTATAATGCCAGGTTCTGTAAACTGCACACTTCCTATTTCATTTCTACATTTGATTTTTTCGGGCAGCTGAGGATGGGAGAGTATTGCCAAGCATTATTTCTCGATTTAGCCGTTCACAGGTGGAGAGTACTGCCAGACATTATTCCGTATCCAATTCCTGCAGGTTTAGAGGACTTGAACAAAGCATACGGGGAGAAATGTACATCAGGAGCTTGACAATTATAGGAAAGGAACTTTAATTGACTGCAAAAGTGTTACCATTATCTGTAAAATATTAAATCCAGTGAGATCACCAGTAGTTTCTTTGTAAAAAATAATGTTAGACTTTTGATTTTTTGATTTAAAGACTCTTGTGCAATAAAATTGGCACTCTCTTTGGTTATGGTTTAACTATTTAAAACACTATATGGCAGCATTTTTGTGTAAATGCCTCAGTTTCTATGTGTATCCTAATAATTATGTATTGTCCATTTGCTTGAAATTTCTTTGTAAGGCTTTCAAAATTTATCCAAGATTGTAAATTTTGGACACCTAACTAAATTTACTTCAATCAACATGTGCATTGCACGTGCAACATTACTAGTAATAATAAAGGAGCTAAGGTTTCTGCCAAAATTTTCGTCCAACATTTTTTTGGACCAAAATTTTCGTCCAACATTTTTTTGGACCATTTTGCCCTCCCACCAAACCGAATAATACATACAACTGCCACCGTACCGGTTCGTTTACTCAGCCAGGAAACCCTGCCCCCTTCTCTCTCCCCCGCCCATCGCACAACCCAATCCACCTCCTCCCCCGTGCGCTTCAATCTCAAGGAAAGCCGCCGCGTCCCGCGACCGGCGGTGCCATCGCGTGCAATCGTCGCCCGGGAGAACCCAATCGACCGCCAGCGCCCCTCTGGTCAGGCAGCAGCCAGCCAGGACCTCGCCAGCCGCCAGCGCCCCTCCGGCCGGCGGGATGGAAGCTGCAGCGGAACAAGGCGATGGCGCAGCCTGGCGCCGGGCGGCGGGATGCGCCGCTGGTTCGCGAGCGTATCGGCTTCCTCGACCGGTCCTCCTGGCGGCGGGGGCGGTTGGGGAACGCCGATGGAGAAGGGTTGGAGGCCGGAGCGGAAGAAGGGAACAGCACGGCGAGATCCAGGCGGCGGGACGCGCCTCTGCTTATCGAGCGTCTCGGATTCCTTGACTGATCCTCTTGGTGGCGTGGGGGAGTAGACCGGACCCTCCTCCTTTTCGGCGTCGCGTTGAGGACCCTAATCCGCGGAGGATGGCTGCCCAAGCCATGTGAGCCGACCAGTGCGGCAGGCCGCGGTGAGCAAGACGCCTCTCCCCAGCCGGCTGGGTCAGGTAAAGGGAGATGCATTTACATATCTGCTTTACTTGCTGCAGCCCGTTCAAGTTCTTTTATCTGAATAAAGGATCACATGATAGTCCGGGTTCAGACTTCATCGCATAATCTCAATCAACTTTTGGCCAGATGGTGTTGTGTATCGAGTAACAACAGCTAGAACGATAGAGTAGGAGGGGGATCAACTTTCGTTGGTGATCTCCACACAAATGTAACATCAAGTTAATTTTATTCACTATGCTGGGAGTGTTTTGAAGCACAAGCTGGAGCAGACAGTTGGTGTTAATTTCCCCAATGTTTAATTTTATCTCACTTGGTTAGTTGGTTTTAATGCACCTTTATCTTGACACCATTGTCTTATTAGAGAGCATAAGTCATTTGCCCTGATATCTGTCATTAACTAAATGCCAATCTTCTTCCTGTCAACATATGTACTCTCCCATCACTTTGGTCATCCATATCTCTTTCCTCCCTCACCCTAGATCTCTCCCGATGTACTACTACCACAAACAATTCTCTGACTATATTCACTTCATGGGAATGCCACTGCCTACGAGTGGGAGTCCAATTATATTGCCTCAGCTCACAGTCTGATTTTTATTTGTGTGTTTGTGTGCATTTGGAAGTGGATGGAAATGCTTAAGTTTTGATTCTGAATCTCGTAGTTGTTGTACCACATTTTTTATTCTGAATCTCAGCAAATTCTCCCTGATTTTTAGATTTCCTCCCTGTTTTGCTACGCTCTACAATATGGGTTCATCTGTATTCTGTGATTGAATAGGGTCAACAGATCGGTCTGGTGCTAAATGCTTGATATGGAACTAAATAAACACCTTGTGGGTAAAGTCACAGTTAATAGTTCAGATGCCAGGTACTAGCTTTCAAACACCCAACGAATTATTTTCTTCTTTGACACAAAGGTAGTTTTGGGAAACTTGGTTTTTGTAACACTTCAATCATTTATGATGACTGCTATGTGAATACATCTTTATCTTTATGACTGGAGCTTCGAAAAAGGCAATGAACATTGTTCCTGATCCATCTCACTACCTATGCATTTTTTGTTCGTTTTTTGCAGTTATCTTATAAACGTTCATCTCGCGGCCGCTCTTGCCTTTACCAAAGAATCGGTTTGACTGCAGTGCACGATTACTAAATTGGTGCATTCAGAATACCACCAATATATAATTTCTTGCAATGCCATCTAACAGTGCTACTGCTGATCTCCCACAGAAGATTTCTCCACCAAAAATGATTCACTCTTCTATGCCCCTTACTGTAAAGTACCATCAGAGCATCGTATCTCAATGTTCCTTATTTCTTTCATACCTGAACGCACAGAATTACTGTAAAATGCTCAAACACTCTTGAACTATTTGCTATGGAGGAATCTATAAGTGTCTTACAAATCCCTGCTTCCTGTTTGCAGCCCAGAACTGAGGAGCAGCAGGGACGAGCGCGGCTGCAGCGATTGACGCCGTGAAGGCGTACAGCAGGGACGAGCGCATCCTCGACGCTACAGCGATTGACGCCGTGAAGGCATACGCCGGCGTGGACTAGCAAGGCTGCTGCGCATCAGATGGCGTTGAGGAATGATTTGAGCTCCTCCACATTGGGTCCGAGGAATATTGAAGATCTCAGGTGAATCTGTTTATCAACAAGTACTGATATTCTCTTTGGTTCATCCATGCTCGTTGTACTGCTTCTATGAGGTACTGAGGTCCTTTATGCTATGGGGCAAATTTGTGGAGTGGATTTTGCTGAATGCTATTGATAGTCCAAATTATTTCTGTGAACACAAGTCTTGTTAGCAGTCGGCAAGGGAAATTTCAAAATTTCTCATGTAAATTTGTTTGACTAAGTAAAAGATCTTATATATTGGTTCTTAATTTCTTGCAAAACCAGGAGCTTGCACGTATGTCAGATTTGAGATGGAAAGAAGCCCTCAGAGTACATTAATTCATCACTGAGTTCGGGATTTTGAATGTCACATGTTATCGTGAAATTTAGATGTCACACATTATCATGGACTCGGCTGCGGTCGAGCCCAAGCGCACCCGTGCGGACCGGGAGCTCTGTCTAGGTGGTGATGCATGTGTCGCCCTTTCTTGTACCCAGGGGAGTGTCCATGGGTGTGTGTTGGAGGATGCATTGCCCCCTTCGGCGAACTGTGAATTAACACCACCACAGCACCGCCAGGCTGCACCCGGCCATTCGACAAGCTTGGGCTTATGAAATTTGGTCCTCCAGTGATTTTATGCTTCACGGTTGTTTCTATGGCTTTGATTGTGGATAAATTTATATGATGTACTGCTTTGCAATGCAGAAGCTTTGGTTGTCCAGTGATTGGTCTATCGTCTAATTGAAGCACATGGTGGCATATTTGGGTTGGTATTTCGGCATCTTCCTCTTAAACTGAATTGGTCAATTATTCTACTGCTGCAAGAATTGATAATGCGGGCTGCGGATATGATTAGTCAGATTTTAGCTCCATAATAATGAACTAAACGGTGCATAGTGTGTTGGTCCCAGTGTACTTATTGGAAATGTCTGATCAAGTTGTTACTTGGAATGCTACGATTTTATTGCAGGCTTGGTTTACCATTATTAGGAGTTCCGCTTCATCACCTATAATATCAGAATTCCTCGGTTCCATGTTTCAAGGTGTCAACAAGCAGAGGTATTAACTGTGCTGGCAGATGATAATGCTTTAATGGAAGTAGAAGCGTCCATTAGTGCAGCTCGGTTCATTGGATCCACATTGACACAATGATGCGAGAACAGCGTTTCTTTCTTGGAAGGAAAATCTACATGTACTTCGCAAAGGTAGGTGTGTATTCCAGCAAGAGATAGATCAACAGAGAAAATTTAGATTAGAATGGGTTGATTAGATTTCTATTGTTAATCTTATAGCATTTGATGCTTGCTCTTGGGATTTTCTGAAGAACAATATGCAGTGGCAGGAGCATTCAGAAAAACCAGCTATATCAGGGCCATCATAGAATCTTCGGACTACAAGCAAGGGATGCTATGTAAGCTGGAAGGTGGCCTAAATGTGCTATATTTTCTAACAGTATGGAGAGTTGTGGCAAGTGGAGTAGACAAGCTGATATTCACTAGAATTTCCCTGGAAACCCAATGTTTAGTAATGGTGGGGCGGAAAGGATTCATGCTAATTGGACTGTTCCCTTTATTGTTTTTCAAGCATGGTGTTTGAGGTCTGAAGTTTTCTTTTCAAGATTGTACGAGTGGTTGAAATTGCTAAAGGTTAATGAGAAGCAACTACTAGAGATAGAATGACTAATGAAAAATTCAGCTGATGGAGGATGGTGTTAGTACTGACAGGTGCTGAGGCTGAAAAGATAATTTTAAAAAAATGGTGTATGATATACAAATATCAGGCTTCAAAGTTGGAAACGAATTGTCAAATTGGAATGAAATATACATTGTTTTACATCATACAAACTTGCGTCTTTCTTGTTTACCAGATGTACACTTTGCTTGTTGGATTGTTGTCATACGGTTTACTACCACGGAATATATGGAGGTGGATTGGATTATGAGATTGTAAATACTGCCTTCTCCAATTCTGTAAGAGAGAAAAAGGCTCTCCTACTAGCTAGCCATCCTTATTGATCAATTAAGTGTATGGTGTGAGTTAATCAAAGAGCACGATCGGGATTAACCAATTAAGGGATGCCTAACTTGGAGAAATGTCAACATGAAAGGTTTATTATGAGAGCGTTTGAATATTTGTTTCTCACAAGTCCGGTGCAACGCACGGGCACTTTTCCTAGTAATAACTAAAAGGGGGAATCAGGAATTTCCAAGAGTGGTCACACTTCAGTCCACGCCCAACGGCCAAATGTGTTTGCACCGGATCCGTTGTGTTTGATTAATTCATGGGGAATTCCCAACCTCGTGTCAATGCTTTTAGATTCGTGTACTACGATGTCATTCAGATTCATTGTGTTTTAAGAATTCAAATTCAGATTCATTGTGTTTTAATAATTCAAATTGGATTATCATTCAATAGAACATGACGATTTAGTGCACGGAAGGGGAGGCCCCGGTGCATGGTATTTTGTTTTTCTGATAACGAGCACTTTCCAACAGATCAACGATATGCATGGAAAATTTGTAATATCTCTGGGCCCTGGCCCATTCCGAACAGGGAAGATAGTGGGTCGGTCAAAACGTCGGTCACGCGATAGGATTATAGGAAGAATTGGCCCAAGTCGAAACATTTCATTCGGACGTCAGTACCCATGGCCCAGTCCAAAGCCAAACGAGGAGACCGCACCACCGACGCCTGACCCGGCGGCCGCCTCCACCGCGACGTTGGCGAACGCGTCGCCGCTGCCGTAGAACCCGGCGAAGTCGACGGCGTCGGGCCCGAACGCGGTGACGTCGCCGAATTCGCCGTCGCCAAGCAGCCTGGGCCTCTTCTCCCCGCCCAAAATCTGCTCCTGGCCATCACAGTCGAGCCCGTCGGCGTCCGCACCCTCGTCGCCGTCGCCGTCGCCGTCGCCGCCGGCGACGAGGCGCTGCAGCATGTCGCGGTCGCCGACGACGGTGAGGAGGAAGGCGAGCATCTGCTTGGGCCTGCGCTCGGTCTCCTGCACGCGGCGCCACATGGCGCCGACCCGGTCGTCGATGGTGCTCTGCTCCTTCTTGAGCCTGACCACCTCCGTGGCCACCATCGTCATGTCGTCGTCGGTGAGGCCGGCCCCCGCCGCCGCGGGGTCCTTGCGCTTGCCGCCGCCGCCGACGGCGGTGCCGCGGCGGACGATGTTGCGAAGGAGGTGGGTCTGCCCCCGGAGGAACGAGCCGTGCGCGAACTCCCACCGGTCCGGATCCACCTTGCGGAATCCCTGATGATCGAGTTGGAATAATTTGGTCAGAGGAGGAGAAACTAGCAGTTCGCTAGAATCAAATCTGCACACACACAACTCGCTACTACTACACGTTCTACGCTCGTGCTAGCACTGAACTCCTGGAACTCTCTGCATCAGGTACCGTCAAAACTGAACTATACTACACAGTACTTGTACTTCCCCAAATTTCTGAGTCCACCGAAAACAGGCAGCGAAATCGAATCACAGAAAAACAAAGAACTGCCCCACGAATCTCACCTCACAGGCTCACACACGCAGAAGATGGATACTCCATCCTCGCCCCCCTGAGGAAAGCCCAGAGCAGCAGCAGGAGCAGAGCGGCCGCGGCCCTTAAGGTCGCAACCAAGAACAGAGAGGGGTAATCAAGTGGTTAATCAAGTGGTGACTGACATATGTGTTGAGCTGTCGGACGAAGCTGGAGAAGTTGTTGTGCTTGAAGTGGGTGGGCAGGAGCGTCTGCGAGAAGACGAAGGGGTCGGCGACGACGAAGGTGTTGTTGGCCCTCCCCCAGCCGATGACCCCGTTCGTCCCCGGGTCCTCCACCATCCGGTACGTCTTCCACACGAACGGCGCCACCCCAGCCGGTCCGCCCACGCTCGCCGCCATCGATCTCGCTGCAAACTCTGTGAGATAGATAGACAGAGCTCAGAACTATCTCCAAATATCTAAATGGGGTAATGGAGGAAGAGCATAAAGGTTAAAGGAGGTACTATACAGGAAAAGGGATGGGCGCCGCGTGGCCGGCGGGAGAAGGCAAGATGTGTTGGTGTGTGGAGTGTGAACGTGGCGGCCGGCGGTGGGCGGTTTTATAAGGAGGTGATGGGGGAGAAAGCGACGGGCGGCGAGGGCGAGGAGGTGTCGACAGGCGCGTGCGGCCACGGGGGTCGGGAGCCTTCCGACGGTGGTCACACACGTACGTACCCCCCATTGCGTGCGTGGGTGGGGAAAAAGCGCGCACGGCGCTGGGGTCGTTGTAGCCAACGCGGACGTGAGAGGACACCTGCTGCTTTGGGGACCGTGCCCGTTGAAGCCGGTAGGGCCCACCCATTTATTAATATTGATGGAATGCCCAACCTATCTGTCGGATACAAACGTGACCTAAATTTAGTGGCGGAGGCAAGAACCCTACCTAGCAGCTAGGTCCTCGCTGCCTTGCAAGCGGAGGAACCTGCCGTCGGCGAGACCGCTCCCGCCACGCCTGCCATCGACCAGACCGTCCCCAAGTCGGGCTCAAAGCGTGTCGCCTCCGTCGACGACGATAACAAAGGGAAGGTGTCCTTTATCGTGTATCGGCATCGTCTAAACGCATGATCATTCGTAAGTCAACTGGGGGAGCGCAACGAGGGCAAGATTCAAGCGATGATCTACGACGGCGACTTGGTCGTCGAGTCGGAGAAAGAGGATCCTGTGGCGAAGACGCAGCAGCTATGGACAGAGAAGCAACAACACTGGACGCATGCAGCAGTGCGACCCATTGTTCTACATCGAGCAGACGCAACAGCCAAACCAACGATCGTGTACCATGACGGCGAGGAGCGCGAGGACACGTTGGGGCTTGATCAAGCCGTGTCCACAGGTGGTGGCAATGTCGTTTGAAAGAAGAAGGGAGAGGACCATAGAACTGTCGACTTCACCGATAGGAAAGACGAACTGCTCTGCTTCTCTTGGTTGTCCATTAGACAAGGCGCAATAAATGGTGCTCAACCAAAAGGTGTTATGTATTGGCGCAAGCTAAGCCAAGATTACAATGAAAGAAAATTTCACAAGCACTTCAACATTGTCAGCAATTGCAATGTTGAATCCATCAACAAAAAAATGGGCCTAGATCAAGCAAGTTATGCGCCGCGATCGACCATGTCATTCTCCACCTGGAGAGCGGCACAAGCCGTCATTCAAGTGGTAAGGGCACCAGCACCCTCATTTACATCAATGCACATAATTTGCTAAATGCTAACAATTTGCATATGCAGGTGCCTAGGGCCCTGGATTTTTTTAAGGTCAAGCACAAGAGGAGCTTCCACGTGCTCCATTGTTGGAATTATACACAAATGTCGTCTCTCTCCCTAACACAATACACAACGACATCGTATTTTAAATTTGTTTGCAGCACAAGTTGGCACAGCATTTTATTTGTTTGAATTATACACAGATATGTTCGGTTTATGTGACATTTAGCAATGAAGACTTCACCGACGCCTCACATATTAGTTTCCATATCACATAGTCTCACATACAAATATTTTAGAAAAACTACTTTTTTCTAACTTTTCTCCTCTTTTTTTTTTCTTTTCATCCTTCCATATCTTCTTCTCCTCTAGCAGAAAATCTCTCTCCTCCATTTTGTGTAACTTATTTTCAAAATCGTCTGCACCCTTATACAATGTTTTTTCCTTCTACCTTGCCCTTTTCTTCAAGCACATTCCTCGTACATCACCCACAAAGAGGTCAATGCATATTAGCATGGCAAAGACCACTGGTCCAACCCACAAACCCAAAGTTGATATCATCATAAAATATGAATTACGAACGAATTTAACCTATTTTATCTCTGTACTAAATCAAAATAATTAATGTAGCACACAACTACTTATTATGTTCTTCGAACGGGCCGGTGATGATCTCCGACGCATAGTCCATGTCAGGATACTACACATCCCAGTGAATTGGCACAATTTTAAGCTATGAACAAAATTGCAATTTTTTCCTAAATCGGCAACCACGCCGAAATCCTAAACCTAAATCGCATCACCGGTGTAGGGGAGGGGCGGAGGGAAGGGAGTACTCAATCATCGACCCAAGACTCGTTTGAGGTATCGCCGTCGTTCCAACATGGCATTCTTCTAGTGGCGTCGGCGGCTTCGGTCCCGCGACGGGTGGGTTGATGCGCAGGCCGTGCGGCGACTTGAATAGATGCCGACGGGACGGGAGCTGGGGTCATGTAGCTCCAGCACAAGCTGTCAAGGTTTCGACTTGTCGATTCGTGGACGATGACAATGGGGGTGGAGCACAACCGCTAGGTCAGGGGGAGAAAGAGGATGGCGTTGTCTCGCCGTTAGGACGGCCCTACATGGCTTTTTCCTTGTGCTGCGCGTTACCGGCGCCCCTCATTCAATCCCCATGCTATGGAGCCGGCACGGGATGCCGATCAAGTTATCGGGGCGCAGCTTCACGGCTAATACACTTGGAGGCTCCGGTCGGAGCCTTTTTGACCCAGAACTCCAAAGGCTGTTTGGGGGGCCTTTGGGGGCACTGGTGGGAATGCTCCAAGGCCCCAAATGATCAACATACGAGAGCAACAACAATGGTGTGAAATATGGGAATTGTAGATTGGAACACCAACTGACACGCACACTAACCTAATTCCAGGTTATCCGCCGTGAAGAAAACTTCACACGACTTTCGCTGGAGCTAGGATCCTCGAAAGCCCCAAGACCATCCGAGGCGGGGGCGGAGGGCAGCATAGCGTCGTGGCCAGCAAGAGTATTGAAACCCTAGATCTCTTTTTTGGATCACCTGTCCCTCTCACTGTATGGTACTGGTTCGGTACCAATACGAGCCTTGCATGCAGTAGTGTTGCTCCTTGTTGTCTGTACTCTCTCTAGCACCTTTGGCAAAGTTCGGCTGCAGTTGCTGCATAGAAATTGGAAGGAGAGAAAACGGGTTACCCGATTCTTATCAATCATGTTGCCGGTGTACGCCCACGGCAATTGCACATTCCCGGATTTTTTTTTTTGCGACTTGAAGAAGCGCTGGAAGGCTATATATAGAGATATCTGTCTCAATATTGCTTGTTGTCGTTAGTATACTATTTTTGCCCACCTTGTAGAGCTTTGGAAATGATAGAATTTGAATAAAGTAGCCCTATGAAGCTTTTATTGGAGGCTTGGACGAGAGAGGGAGAGTCGATATGATATTGGTATGGGTTCTAATGTTCTATGAACGAAAGGCATAAGCGAATTTGGTTGGAGCAACACCTGAGTTTTTCACGAATTTGGTTGGTCTTTTTTTTGCCGACTGGATTAATTTGCCATTCACCTGATAATTCCTCTGTCATTGTTGGATATATTAGCACTTTTCTGCATAATTTAACTAAGATAGAAAATAGACAAATCTGGACTAGAAAGAGGATAATGAAACTAGTCACGACATCTAACAGAGAGTATGATAAGAACACTTCTAAACAAAATACTAGAGAACTAGAAATGCATCATAGCCTCGACTAGAAGAATAGGATAGCGTACGGGACAACGGAAGAAGACCCGTTGGCGTCGTAGAGGCTGTTGATGTCGGGGAAGAAGTTGCTGTCGGGGAGAACTCGTCCGCGTCCGTGATGAGGTCAGTAGTCGCGCAGAAGCGCTCCCCAAAAACCTTATCGCCGCTCTCCCGTATAGTATCACAAGCGTCGGGGCTTCGGAGGTCTACTGTCCCGACTCGTGGTGCACGCCGCAAGACGGGATGGGAAAGACCTTGATCAGTGCAAAGCTCTGGAAATCACATTTCGTGTGTGTTTGTAGAGTTGATCGACCTTTCTTCTATAGGCACATAGGAGAAGGCAAACAGGCTGCGTTGGAAAAGGAAACGAATGGACAGAACACGAAGTGAACATGTAGCAGTATTCATTGTCCACTACGACGCAAGGGACAAAAGAGAAGAGAAGCTCAAGGTTCGGGGCATTCCCGTAAACCGCGTCCCGTCATGACGAGGCAAGCGGCGGTGGCGGAGGAGGAACGTGCGTGTGAAAATCCTCTTCTCATGCTTGTACAACAAGTGGAGCAGCCCCCTTATAAGGAGATCCAACTCTCTCTAAACTAGCAAGTTAGAACTAAACTTTTGTCCCACCCTTTGCTATGCATGAATGGCTAATTGGGCGTTTCAGATTTTCAAGAATTGTGGACTAAAATAAAAGGGCTGGCCCTATAATTCCAACAGTCATATGATCAATTTTTTGTCGTTTCAATCTCAAATCGCAACGAACATGCATTCACTATTGTATGACTATAAGGTTTCCGGCGCTCCGAGCCCATCCCCGCTTCACAAGGGACGCTCCGGACGCGGCGGATAGAGCGAGAAGTGAGGCAGGGAGTGGCGGACCCGACGCGTCATTGACACGGAAGTCTACAACCCTTCGCGTACCTCTGGTCAAGCGACGTTAATGGCGCCCAGACTTTCCAAGCAGCGCAGTGAAGCGTCTCGTCGTGCATGGCTGCATGGCCATCTACGCCGACATTTATTGCGGCCAACGCCCCGCTGCCGCCTCGCCTGCCGCGTTGTACAATAAAGAGCGCCCCTCCTTCCTTCTCATCGCTTCGACATTCTAATCTCACCGCGCCTCCTTCCTTCCTCTCGCCACGTTCCAATGTCGTTCTCCCGCAAGAATATCCTCGCCGCGAACGGCTTTGGGCGCGGCAGCCTCACGGTGTCAGAGGCGTGGGCGTTGTACCGCTCGCGGTATCCAGTCCCACCGAACATGCGCTTGCCAAGCAGCAGCGGCTATAGGTTGGCCATCAACGAGATCGGTGTCTTGTCGCCGCTGGGCACCGATCGTTGGAGGGACGCCCGCTGGCCGCCGAGGAGGACGTACTCGGCCTCATCGAACTCTTCTTCCTCGGGGTCGACGCGGTCGGCGCCTTCCTCCCACCGCGCCACGCCATATAGCGTGCTGAAGCGTGAGGTGAAGGACGAGCCCGAGTACGCGACGCCGCCCGCGATTTGGAGCCACGAGAGCAGAAACATCACCATCCGCGAACCAGCAAGGCAGCAGCAGAGGCGCGCCGGTGGCGCCCTCCTCGTTCCGAAGCTGGAGGTAAAGGAGGAGCAGAACGGCGAGGAAGCCGCGAAGGCTGCGCAGATGGCGGAGTTCGAGCAGCGGCAACGCCTCATCGCCAGCAGTGACAACCCCGAGGACTGCCCACGGTTGCACGCGGCGTTCATGGCGTCCTTGAAAGACAAGGACGCTTGAAGGGGCGACATTGACACGGTGATCGTCATGTCCATCCGCGACAATGGGATGCCACTTGTCGATCTTACCAACGACGGCGAAGCTGGCCCAGCGGTGCGGTGAAGGACGAGCCCGACGAGCGCAGCAAGCAGGTTGTCGTCGACGGCGACATGTACAACTTCCACCAGTACTACAACCCCTCTGGGCGACGCAAGTACTACTTGATTAGGGTTTAGATTTAAATTTCATCAAATTTCCTTCAAATCCATGTAATATATAGCAAATTTAAATAAATTCAACTATTTTTAATTAAATTTAAAAAATCTAAATTTCTATTTAGGGACGCGACTTAGAAGCTATAAAAAAGCGTCATGAAACGCTCGATTTAGAGACGCTTTGTGACGCGACTGGATTGGTATGGTCGACACGCCCTTGCCCAGTGTCCGCTGGACGCGTGGGCGTTGAAACTCGTGCTACTTTTTTTGTCTGTAGGGACTAGGGAGAAACTCGTGCAACCTAGCTACACGATGGTGGACGGACAGCTGCGCACCACATGTTCTCCCGTCCCTCGGCCTTGTTTCTTTTTTCTTTTTCCGCTGCGTGTGCCCTGTCATGTTAGGAGGAACTGTAGCTTGTGCTGTGAGTGGGACTGGGAGTAGATTACGAGATCTTATCCGTATAGGCCATGACCGCGACCTTGCCGATATACCGGCGGACAGCAATACGCGACTCCATGCTGGAGTATTCTGTTATCTCGTGACCACAGCAGAGAAACAGTTGAGGTGTGGCTATAGTTAACTAGATTTAGATGTACTCTCACTGTCTAAAAATGTAAGACGTTTTAATTCTTTTATAGGTTTACTCATTTTTATTTGTATCTAGTCTATTTTTAATGTGTAGGTGTACTTCTTTTAGTTTGTAGTTAGTCTGCTTTAGAAATATCCACATCAGTGCACGGAGGAAGTATAACCCTGCGGTGTTACTACTCCAATTCCATCAATATATGAGCAAATCTAACCAGTCTTTTTCTCTTGAGATCATCGTGTTTATCTGTTGGGCCATATGGTTATCTTCAAGGGCAGTCCTCCAAGTAAAATGGGTCTCCTACTTCACAAGGCAAAGAGGAAAAAATATTCCGGCATGAAGATTTGGGTGACCAATTTTGTATACTTTATTTTCTGACTTTTTAGGTGCTTTTCTCTAGCACCTTCTTTGGTTGTATTTTTTTACAAAACCTTAAAATTAATCATAAAAATATGCATTGGGGAAACCTACTGTACATCCTTAAAAAATATATGAGCAAATTTTTTAAGTCCATCAATATATGAGTAAATCTTTAAGTCAAAGACATATGTTGCCTCAATATTTCGATTTTGACAAAATATAACATTAACTGATTGTTTTAATTTTGACACATACAAAGGGTAAGCTTAAGACACGGGCACCGCGCATCCGGAACTGCATGTAAGCATGGACTTAATTATTCAACCACCGTCCACCGCCACCAGCTGGTGTAGCCTAGCAAGTAGTGGCAGGCGTCGTTGGCCTTCTTGAGCCCGTCGGCAACGGCGAACTTGGGGTTTAGCGCGACGGAGATGCACTCCTTGACCTGGTAGCCGGTGTAGGCGAACTTCGTCTTCTTGGTGACGACGAAGTTGATGTAGGCGGCGGTGCCCTCGCGCACAGGGCCGGCTCTAAGATTTCAAAGGCCCCGGGGCGAACTCTATTAATGGGCCCAACAGTTAAAAAAATCGATTGCATAAACACCGTTAATTTTTCAGTAGCAACATACATCTGATAAATTTTCTTATCTTTTTCGAAACTAAGTATGGTAGAAGCTACAACGCATAGAAAAGGAGACATAACATGCGAACAAACCTCCAAGACTTCGGTAATCATGAGAAACGAGACTTTCGTGCTTTTGTTGACGCAAAGTCATCAATGACAATGTCGAGATCAATACTATCCAGCATATTCCTCTCAATGCAGCAAATGGCCAAACCATTTAGTCTTTCTTGTGACATAGTTGACCTTAAATAATTTTTGAGCAATTTCAATTTTGAGAAACTCCTTTCAGCTGATGCAACAGTCACCGGCATAGTCAACATGATACGATAAGCAATTGAGACATTTAGATAACAATCTGCAGTTCTAACAAACTCAAAAATCTGATCTGCTGACATGTGTGTGTTTGGTAATATCATCTGCAACACTTTCAATTCAGAAAAAAAAGTCATCTAAATCAACATCTGCAGACCCACCATGAGTGAAAGTTTTGACAAAATTAGTGCAATGTCTTCTTAGATCATTATCACCCAAAGACTTCAATTCTTTTGAGTTGAACAAGAAGCCAAACAGACTCCCAAATGACTTCAGTTCCACAAATCTATCAGTTAGAGAAGCAATTGCAACATCAATCATCACCAGGAAGTATTTAACTCTAAATGAGTCCTCCTCCATTGCTTGTGCTTCCTGGTTCTGGATATTTTCTTCATTGTCACTAATTTCATCAAAATGTCTTTTTCTAGTAGTACGCCGTTTCACGGGAAATAATGGCTCGACACCCATTTCAATTGCAATAGATCTTGCAATATCCAAACTCTTTGCAAAACCGGTATTCCTGTAGTTCTCAAAAAATGAGATGGTGTCTTCAATCTGCTTAAGGGTAACATCAATGCACACAAACTTAGACTGCAACTTCTTACTCACCATGTTTACAGTGAACAAAACATCATGCCAAATTACCATGCCAAGTAAAAATTCAAATTTCTCAAGTGCACTAGCTAGAGATTTTGCATCACTCTTAGTCTTGGCGTCATCATTAGAAGTTCTCTTCAATTCCAATAATGCTTTCCTTAACTCAGGTGCTTGATATCTTATAGCATGAACACTCTTTATTCGACTCTCCCATCGAGTGTTGCACAAAGACTTCACTGTCATTTTTGGAACATGATCAAGCAATAGCTGCCATCTTTTAGTAGAGCTTGAAAACAGTATATAAATTCTTTGCACAATACCAAAGAAAGTAATAGCTTTACCACAAGACTTTGCCATATCACTAAGAGTAAGATTCAGGCTGTGACAAGCACATGGCATGTACAATGCTCTTGGATTAGTCAGAAGTAATCTGCTTTGTACCCCTTGGTTTTTACCCTTCATGTTCGAACCATTATCATAGCCCTGTCCTCGAACATCATTAACATTCAGACCAACAGATTCAAGTGAATCTATCAACACATTATAAAGTCCAAGTCCTGATGTATCATCCACCTTCAAGAATTCCAGGAAAAACTCCTCTATTTTTGTACTGGTACTTGACATATTTACGCATCTCACAATTAGAGTCATTTGTTCTTGATGACTGACATCAGGGGTACAATCTAAAATGACAGAGAAATACTTTGCATCTTTAATTGTCCTCAATATAGAATCTTTAACGGTGCGACCAAGACGGGAAATTAACTCATTCTGAATATTATGGCCAAGATAATGATGATGAATTTCATTATTTTGAATCCGCCGAATATGCTCTTGCATTATATGATCAAATTCTGCCATCATTTCAACCACTCCCAAAAAGTTCCCATTGTTATCTTGATATAGCTTCTCATTTTTTCCTCGAAAAGACAAATTATGCTTTGCAAGAAACTTCACAGCAGCAATAATTCTAATTAAAACTTGTCTCCACCGTTCCTTCTCCCTTGCAATCTCTTCTTGCAAATCTTTATCAATTGTTTCCTTCTTACTTAGCCTCGCTCTTACCTCATTCCAAGTATTCATGTTACTGATATGCTCGATACTTTTCTCATGAAGTTTGAGCTTCTCACTAAGATGTTTCCAATCCTTCAATCCATCGGACGCTAGTAGACTTTTGCAATTTTCGGACCTAAATAATTTGCAGCAAAAGCAATAAACTTTGTTCACATGTTTAGAATACACTAGCCACTTCCGATCACTGAGCTCACCATTACTTAGCTTTCTTAAGTAGTAAGCATATGAGAAATGTCTGCCATCCGCATTTACTCGAAACTCAAGATTGTATTCCCTTCTAGGTCCCTTCTCAATGAGAATATCTCTTGATTTATTGTCAAGAACATTCCAAGTTCTAGGATCATAAATATCAAAAGAAGAAGCTTGCTCATCTATGTTGCCAGGATGCTCACTTTCGGTGTTCTGATTGGCATCAAGATTAGCATCATTTTCCTCCAATATATTCTCTGTCTCATCAGGCTGTTCTTCACCATTGGTGATATATAATTGCTCAGAATTTTGATTGGTGTCATTCCTCAAAACAAATTTATTCATGGCCCCCTTTTGAGATTCAATCAACTTGTCTATTCTTTTCTTGTTGTTCCTTTTCTGACAACCAGAGGGATACTTCTTATTCAACATGATTGATGATTGCAAGACCTGACTGTTGTAGTTGTAACTGATACAAAAAATAAACACAATAATTTGGTCAACAAATTGAGAACTTTTCACTTGGAACAATCTAAAATAGAGCCTCATGAAATTTGTGATGAGAGAATTACTTTCAACTACGTAGTCAGTAGTCTCTAACCTGAACCTGCTGGCTGCTGATTGATACGGCTTGCTGATTGATATCTCCCAGGGCCTGATATCTCCACTGCAGATCGGTCAGAGCCTGCACTCCGCGTCTCCGCCTCCCAGCTACGTTGTCGTGCGGCCGTGCGAAGTGCCGAAGTGCAATCTTGCCTGAGCTAGTCTCTGCCGTGACCCAGCCCTGCCCTGTATTGTATACAGGTGAGGAGGTTTTCTTCTTGGCTTCTGTGCGGACTGTGCGTGAATTGATTGCTGATTCAATCGAGAACGAGAAGAAACTGAACCGTCAAGAGAACGAACAGTCGAGAAAACGAGCAATGCTAGCGATCGCTGATTATTTCTGTGCAACATGGACCCTGGGCCTTTTTTTTCTCTACTCTTCCCTGTATTGTATACTACATATTGGGCCCCAATTTAGGCTGGGCCCAGGGCGGTCGCACTTCTTGCCCTGGGCCAGAGCCGGCCCTGCTCGCGCAGCAGGTAGCCGTAGTAGTTGCACTAGTGGAGACAAGGACCTTCGGTCCCGTTGACATAGGCATCTTCAATGGGTCTACCGAAGATGGTACCCGGGGTTTACTGAAGGCCCACGACTCGATGTATATGGAGATTCGGAAGTCCAAGTTAGTACTGAGAAAAGCTGGAGTTGTATTAGGAAATATAGACTTGTAATTTTACGGGACGGGTTAGAAACCCTCCCGGACTCTGTAACTTGTGTATTGCGAATCCCTCGGCTCCATCTCCTATATAAGGGGGAGTCGAGGGACAAAGAGAGCATCGATTCATTGTTTCACGCAACCCTAGTTTCCACATCGTCGAGTACTTTTCGGCTGAAACCTTCGAGATCTACTTGCCCTCTACTTCCGACCAAAACCCTAGTCTACAATCTGTAGGCATTGATAAGTTAATCCCTTGTCAATTGACGCCGTCTGTGGGAATTAGAGGTGTCAAGGATCTGATCTCGATGGCACGTTCAAGATCATTGACTTCGTCAACTGCAAGAACGCGATGGACAGAGGTAAACAGATCGAAACTGGTCTAGTTGATATTGTTCCTCACCCGCCCTCCCGTTTGGATGCATATGCGTATCTGGAGGAGCCCATGGAGATGACGTTTGGAAAGTTCCACTTCCGCGTCGAGAAAGAAGGAGCGTATCGTCTCGAAATTCCGATCTCGTCGGGATTATCAGCGGTCGATCCCGATTCTCTGAGTTCAGCTTCGTCAACCGAGTCAGGCGACGAGGAGACTTCGTCGCCACGCTTCATCAGCACAAGGGCAAGTGCAAAACTCGCCAAAATCTTCAGCGGCATGTCTTTCGAGTCATCTGCGGACTCCGATATAAGCGATGACTCGAGCAACCTCGACAGCTTCAACTTCATCGACAGATCCACTACTGTTGGAAAGGTCTTCACCAATCTATATGATGGTGTCACCAATCCCGAAAAATATCAAAGTTCAAAATATCATCAGATCTATGCAATTGGAGAACCAAGCCGATCAGAGCCGGAGACATCAGAGGCTTTAGACGATGCGGGAAACCCATATGTTGATCCCGCTGATCTCAGGCGAGGTTTAGGCACTAAGTATGTTGGGCCTACACCGCGCCTAAGGGTTCAACTCCCACAAGAAGCGTGGGACAGAGCCGCAAGAGCCATGGATGGTACAGAACCAATGACCACAGCTGCTACTGCAGAAGAATTGCAAGCTTACCAATACAGACTTGCTCGTGTTAGCAGAGAATTAGAAAAACAGATAGCTGCCCCGAATAGAAGAAGGGAGGCGACTTCTGCGTCAAGTAGGCGAAGGGAAGATTTAAGCCGACATTCAGGAACTTCGGGAGATAGTCACAGAGAAGCTCGGAACAGAGCAAGATCTCGGCTGCAAAACATACCTGAGGCAGACAGAGAAAATTTAGTTCAAAATCTCGGCATGTCTTTTATGTCAATCGACACGAGATGAAATATCATTCCCAAAACACCGGAAGCGGGATACATGGCAACGCAAGCTTACATCCTAGCGTCCAGGCCACCTCCCGGAGACCCAAGAGAAGCGTTATATATCATGGCCATGGCAGGATGTGGAGCCATGGGAGCAGCATTCGCAACTACACCTCCCGAAGGAGCTGCAAGGAAAAATAGTTCACGACCCACTGCAGCAGCACCAGGTCCCGAAAGAACAAGTGGAGCAAGAGACATAGCAACACAAGCACGGGTGGACAGAGCACGACAAAATAGAAGGGAACATCGGCATTCCCCAGAGATAGATGACGAGGATATGTGTGGGCTACCGTGCTTTACAAGGAGGGTCCGGAAAACTCGAGTTCCTTCAGGGTTTAAGTTACCCGATAATTTCAAAAAAATCGATGGCCTGCAAGATCCCGAGGATTGGCTAGTCGATTACCTCGAGACGGTGAAACTGATAGGTGGAACCAGAGCAACAGCCATGCAGAGCATTCAAGTACACCTAAGTGGAGCCGCAAGATCTTTGATAAAGAAGCTTCCTCCAGGTTCCATCGACAGCTGGGATAGTTTTGAGGATGTATTTGTCAAGAATTTCCGATCCACCTGCAAAAAACCTGCATCACTAGAAGAGTTGAGATCATGTCGACAAAAGCATGATGAATCAATGAGAAAATACATCCAAAGGTGGAACATCATTAAAAACTCGGCAGAGAATATATCTGACGAAAGAGCAATAGATACGTTTGTGGCAGGAATTCGACGAGGAGATTTTTTCGAAGATTTGGGAAGAACCAACCCAAGGACAGTGTCAGCATTGATGGAGATAGCAAACAGATGGGCAGATGGAGAAGATGCTGTTCACAATAAGCGACACAGGTCACCGGAGGAGGACCGTAGTCGAAATTTCCAAAATAGGCGACGATTCTCTCGGCAATTCTCGAGTTACGATGCTCATGGCCAAATATCGGCTGGGTTTAGGGGAAGCGCTGGAGGAAACAATAGAGATGAATATCAAAGGAGTAACGAGCAGCGAGGCGACAATAGAGATGATTCTTGGAATAACAGGCAAAATAGTGGACCAAGGTTTCAGAGACCTTTTGTATCTCCCGAAGATATGATGAACGGGCCATGTCAGATGCATTTCTATCTCGACAATAACGGGAAGAGGCAGTCAGGACATCTGCAGAAGGACTGTCAAAATTTTCAAGCAATGTTGAGATTTGCAGGGCAAGCTAATTCCCAAGCGATGCACAGAAACCCCCAGGGGCCAAGGAGTGAGATCCACCTTCCACCTCCTCCCGCAATTACGGACGAAAATCGGCACCAACTTAGAATAGCGGCAGCACCACACCCGCCTCCATATGTTGATCCTAACTCTAATGGCGCGGTCTCGATGATTCAGAAAGCTAGGCCGTCTAATAGGGCTCAGAAAGTAATCTCGCGACAAGTGTTCATGGCAGAGAAGATGCCTCCACCAACGATTGAGTACTTAAATTGGTCGGGACATGACATTGGTTTCACAATAGCGGATCATCCGCAGCAAGTTCCTCGACCAGGGCAGTCAGCACTTATTTTGCCAGCAGTGATCGCAGGATTCGACGTATCTCGAGTATTCATAGATGGAGGGAGCAGCCTAAACCTTATGTATGCAGATACACTAAGGAAAATGAACATATTCTTGGTGAACTTAAAAACAACCGACACGCGTTTCCATGGTATCACGCCAGAGAAGCCGAGTTATCCGTTGGGGAAGATCAATCTCGACGTTCAGTTTGGGACCCGAGAAAACTACAGGATAAAAAGGCTGGAGTTTGGAGTTGTGGATTTCCCGTCGCAATATCACGCCTTGTTAGGATGACCAGCATATGCCAGGTTTATGGCGGTACCACACTATACGTACCTGTTGTGGAGGTTACCTGGACCTAAGGGACCAATTACAGTCAAAGACAGTTTCGCATTAGCTGATAAATGCGACAAAGATTTTCATCGACTGTCAGAAACTTTCGGGATGCAAGCAGAATATATGGCGTCAAAGCTCACAACTGATTATGATGTGTTGCCAGATGTAGGAAGGCCTCTCAGGGAGCCAACCTTTAACACTACGAAAGATTCCAAGGAGGTGCGGATTCACCCGACGGATCCAAAGAAAACGACGTCCATTGCAACGGACATGGGCCTCGCATAGGAAAGCGCGCTCGTCGAGTTCCTCCGTGAGCACCTGGAAAATCTTCGCATGGTGTCCAGCTGACATGCCAGGAGTACCCAGGGAACTTGCCGAGCACCACCTAAACCTAGATCCAATAGCGAGACCAATCAAACAACCTTTGCGGCGTTTTTCGGAACCAAACCGCAAAGCGATGCTGTCAGAGATTGATCGACTCAGAGAGACTGGTTTTATCAAAGAGCTACATACAGAGGCTACGTGGGTAGCTAACCCGATGCTTGGTCCCGAAGAAAAACACGAAAGTCCTTCGCATGTGTGTCGACTTTACGTGTCTCAATAAGCACTCGTCCAAAGGATCACTTTCCCCTCCCAAGGATCGATCAAATCATCGATCGCACGGCGGGATGTGAACGTCTTTCCTTCCTGGACGCATACTCCGGTTATAACCAGATTAGATTAAAGAAGATGATGAAGTCAAGACAGCGTTCATAACACCTTATGGCGTGTTTTGCTACGAGAACAATGCCTTTTGGTCCGAAAAACGCGGGAGCAACATATCAGCGGATGATGCAGAAGTGCTTGGCAACACAGATTGGGAAAAACGTACAAGTGTACATTGACGATGTCGTCATAACATCAAAAAAGGGGACAACATTGATCGAGTATCTAAAGGAAACTTTCGACAACCTTGACAAGTTTTGCCTCAAACTGAACCCGACGAAGTGTTCTTTCGGCGTCCCTGCACAGCCAGAGGAATCGAAGCCAATCCAGAGAAAATTCAAGCTATCGTAACAATGAGAAAACCGACAAAGTTGAAAGAAATACAACAGTTGACCGGGCGAGTCGCAGCTTTAAGCAGATTCGTCGCTAGACTAGGAGAAAAGGCGTTGCCATTCTACGCCTTGATTAAGCAAGGAGAGAAGTTTCAATGGAACGAAGAGGCAGATAGAGCTTTCGAAGATCTCAAGCGCACAATCTCGACACCACCAATTTTGGTGGCGCCTAAGGAGAAAAAACCCCTTTTGCTAAACATTGCAGCCACGCCTCAGGTGGTCAGCACATCCCTCGTTGTCGAAAGAGAGGAAGAAGGAAAACTCCATGGAGTACAGAGGCCAGTATATTTCATCAGTGAAGTATTATCGCCTTCAAAACGGCGGTACCCGCAGTACCAGAAGCTAGCATATGGAGTGTTTACAACCGCAAGAAAACTCCGGCACTATTTTTCGGCACATCCGATAATAGTGGTTAATGAGGCGCCTTTATCCAATATACTAAACAATCCAGAAGCTACGGGTCGTGTCTCCCTGTGGGGAATAGAGCTTTCCCCTCGGGACATCACGTACGAAAAAAGAAAAGCAATAAAGTCGCAAATTCTGCCAGACTCCATCACAGAGTAGATGGAGTTACAAAATACGGGACCCCCAGATTTATCGAGAACCTGGACTATGAACTTTGACGGGTCCAAGAGATTAGAGGGAGCTGGAGCAGGTGTGATACTAATATCACCTGAAGGCGACAAGTTAAAGTATGTCTTACGTATGACGTTTCCAAACGCATCTAATAATGAGGCAGAATACGAAGCTCTCATACACGGGATGAAGATGGCAAAGGCTTGTGGTGCAACTCGATTAAAAATCTTCGGCGACTCACAGTTGGTGGCTCAGCAAGTCATGAATCAGTGCGATGCAGTCAATGATAGTATGATAGCATACAAGGAAGTGTATAATGAACTAGAGAAGCTGTTTGATGGATGCGAGGTCAATCACATCAGCAGGTTGAGCAATGATGAAGCCGATGTTCTTGCAAATATCGGGTCGCAATGTCTCGCGATTCCACCAGGCGTGTTTTGGGAGGAAATAGCCGAGCGATCTTCAAAGTCGAAGAAACCAAAGAAGAAGGAGAAAGATGAGAAACCCTCGGGGGTTACAAAAGCAGCACTGGAAGAATAAGAGGAACAGGACCTAGTAATGATGGTGCAAATTCCATGGATGCAGGCGTACATATCATACATCTTAAGGAAAGAAATACCCGACGATCCAGTTGAAGCAAGGCGAGTTATTAGACGTTCTGAAGCCTTCACTGTGGTCAAAGGGGAGTTATACAAGCGAAGTATTTCGGGAGTGTTACAAAGGTGCGTCACACCCGAAGAAGGAAGGATAATTTTAAAAGATGTACACGAAGGAATATGCGGTCATCATGCAAGCAGCCTAGCTATAGCAGCCAAGGTTTTCAGAGCAGGATTTTATTGGTTGACAACAATCGAGGATGCGAAAGAAATAGTTCGTACTTGCGACGCGTGCCAGAGATTTGCCGCAAAACCTCATTCTCCGGCAGCAGAGTTGATGCCAATACCATTGTCTTGGCCCTTCGCTCAGTGGGGTCTCGATATGGTGGGAAAATTACACAAAGCTTCGCCAGGAGGATACGAGTACATGCTCGTCACCGTCGACAAATTCACAAAGTGGATAGAAGCAAAGCCGATAAACTCATCGGACGGAGTATCTGCAATCAAGTTCGTGAAAAGCATTGTTTTTCGGTTTGGAGTACCTCATAGCATCGTCACAGACAACGGTAGAAATTTTACATCCATGGAATTCAAGGCATATTGTGCAGAGGTAGGGATCAAACTACACTTTGCATCAGTTGCGCACCCGCAGACCAATGGTCAAGTCGAGAAAGCCAATGGTATCATCTGCAACGGTATCAAGAAGCGTCTGCTAGCACCGTTGGAAAAAGCTCGACATACTTGGCCAGAGGAGTTTCCTAGTGTGTTGTGGAGTATTCGAACAACACCAAATACAGCGACACAAGAAACTCCGTTTTTCCTGGTCCATGGAGCTGAAACAGTACTGCCGATAGAAATAGAGCATGATTTTCCGAGAGTAATGGAATATGATGAAGAGGCATCGAGGAAAGCATTGGAGGATGATGTCGATGCACTTGATGAAGCTCGAGATGAAGTGTTATCACGGGTCACTAAGTACCAGCAAGATCTGAAAAACTACCACAGTCGACGATTAAGGCCAAGATCCTTTCAAGTAGGGGATTTAGTTCTTCGGCTCAGAAAAAAAAGCCATGAAAAACTCGAGCCGCCGTGGCTTGGTCCTTACATCGTCACAGAAGTAATCGAAGGAGGAGCATACAGGATAAAGGACAAGAAGACAGGAGTCGCAGAGCCAAATCCTTGGAACGTGGCGCAACTCAGGCGTTTTTACGCCTAGAATCGAAATATAGTCCTCCTTGTAAACATACAATGTACTGAAACGCCCGCGAGTTTTCAGACGCACTCTTTTCCTTTCAGGGCATCGAGTGGGGCTGAAAGGTTTTTAATGAGGCGGGCTCGCGGTGCTGCAATATAGTAAAAGATATTGGTGACATACATCTTTTTTCGTCGACAGGCTCGGGGGCTCATACCCGCAAATATAGTATACTCAATAAAATTTATTTGCCTTGGTTTAACCTCGCAAACTAATAAAGAAATTAGCCACCGAAACACTCGGGGGCTAGGGAAAAGACAAAATATATATATCTGACGTACAACATACATACAACGAGTTATAGCTCTCTTTCGACAACATAAGCTATATAAATTCAGTCGCGACCTAACAGGTCGTCAATATTTACTCTATCTTCTTCGACAGAGGCACCCAGAAAATCGGCATAATGTCCATCTGCAAAAAAGTCGGCATCCATCCGAAGAAGGTCACTAATTATCTCTTCAGCTACTGGGGTAACCACTGCATCGATTTTATCGACACCTCTTCGCCGTTGCCTCAGCTTGGTATGAACAGTTTCAACCACCTTTGTCATATCAAGTTTGGAGTGGCAGAACTGAAGCATAATAAGAGTAACCCTGGCGCCAGCTACCAGTTGGGCTCTTACAAAACCATGGATTTTGTGTGAGTCCTTAAACTTCTCCATCAGCTCAGGAAGGGTCTTCGGTTGAACATTTCGAGGAAACATAGAATTGTAAATCATAGATAAAGTTTTGGTACAAAACTCCAGGAACTCACGAACTTGGCATGAGCGGTCTTGGAATCTGACGATTTGACGGGTTCGTTCCGGGGTAGCCCAAAAAAGAGAGCCATGGTCCAGGGCCAGATTTAAAAGGTAATTTGACCTTGTATCCACCCGTTGATCTTCGGCAGCGGCGTCTAGAAAGGGACCTATTTGGTGACAGTATAAGAATCACAAAGGAGAAAACAAGCAAAAAACAGAGGAAGTTTAGGCTTAAGAAGTATACCTGCCATTTCCAAACTTGCTTCAGTCATCAATTCGAGCATAAAATTCTCTCGGGAGGTAACCTGCGTAGCTTCAGCTACAGCGGCTTCTTTGGCAGCTATAGCCTCCTGAGCCTGCTGTAGCGCAACCTTTTCCCTCTCCGATGACTTTCGAGACTGCTCCATTATTATAAGTGCCTGCTTCTTCATAGACTGAAGCTGTTGGCGGAGTTCTTTCAAGTCTTGTGTTGAACCATTACTCGAGGAATCTTCAATAAATTCATCATCGACAGGCGTTTTCTTCGAGTAGGAGGAAACAGGAAAAGTATCGGCAGGACGAGGAGTTGAAGTGTAGTTATCAAATACCAACTGGAAAGAAAAATCTCGACATCAATCATCAAGCAAAATAGATTTCCATTGATTTTCAAAGTATTTACATGACTATTACAAAAGGTGGGTTCCTAATGAACTAATGGGGCAGTTGTTGTCAAGGCTACTATAGCGACAACATCAAAAGAGAAAACAACACAAAAGGGAAGACAAGGTGGTCTACTTGACCTCCGGCTTCGATGAACTAGGAGCAGGAGTTGGCTTGCATCCGAGGTAGGCGAGGATTTTCTTTGCGTTTGGCTTGGCAGCCTTAATCAAAGATTGCCACCTCTTCGTTTCCATCTCCTTCGTGTCACCAACTCTCGCCCAGTCGACATCTTGTTGGCTGTCAGCAACCAAGGCGATAGTGCCTTCAACACCAACTTTCAAACCTTCTTGGCGAAGTTTGAGCCCAAGATCTTCTTGAGAATTGAAGCATTTGGCGAGAGCCGTAAAAGGCGTGGGTTCTTCCTTCTTCGGGAAGAAGTAAGGAAAAAGCCGCGACAAACCTGTTCTGGCATCGGCAAGGCCCTCGCGCGCCTCATCTCCGTGGATCTCAAGGAGGGAAAGAGCGTCGAGAAGGCGATCACCTTCAGGATTCTCTAGATCATAGTCTTGTTGCGTTTTCCCTAAGTGAGTCAAAAGAAGCTTGTCAAGGAAAAGCGAGCCAAGAAGAGTTTGATGATCCGAAGAAATAGAAGAGATATGAGTACTTACTCACAAAACGTCGACTCTGCGACTCCAAGCGAGTGAGGATTTCTTTTTCACGAGCAGACTGCTGGGCTATATTATCACTCAAAGAAGTTTCCGCGTCATGAAGTATTTTTCGAAGATCTTCGACAGCGGCAGCATCTGCTTCAGCTTTCTTGCGGGCTTTTTCTCTTTGCTCTAACTTGATAGCAAGAGCGTCAGCGCGTTTGTTAGCCTCCGCAGGAGTCTCTGGCAAAATAAACGACAGTAAAATATCACGACAAAAAGAATGAGGAAGTATGTTCAGCAGAAGAGGCAGGAAAAAATAGTACCTTCGAGCTTGGAGGCATAATCACGGTACCCGATCAATTGGGTACCGAGGCGGACAAATTCCTTCATCAAAGGCTGAAGAGAAGACCATCGAAAACAGGAATCAATATAGTAAGCAAAAGCTCGACAGCACCAAGCAAAAACCAGAGGGGAGTCCAAAGCACTGAAACATTCGGAGTATAAAAAAAAGAGAAGAAGAGATAACTTACATCGTCCATTAAAGGAGTCATGGAACTACCAGTTAGCAAGGTAGGTTCCTTGGCCGGCTCGACCCTAGCCCTCTTTGGCGAAGGAGCATGGGGGCTTGCAACTGGAGTTGGATGCTCGATCTTCTGTTGAGGAGGCGAGGTTTCATCCCCGTCAGGCTGAGCTTCAGAGACAACTAAAGTACGCGACGTACTCGTTCGAGCAGTCGTGTCAATAGGTGGATTTTCATCCTCGTCACCACTACAATAAAAAGGCGACAATATAAGAAAAGACATAGACAAGATATCGAGAGCAAACAAAAAGAGCAGCAAGAACTTACGAGCTGACAAGGGCATCTTCGTAAGGGTTGAAAGTTGTCCTTTCTTCAGTAGGAACAACTTCTTCGGTAAGAGATGCGCCGGGTTTGGAGGTGCCAGAATCGGCGACTTCGTCCCTTTTCCTCTTGTTCCTTGGAGAAACAACGGAGGGGAGAGAGTGTGCCGATACAGTAGCCTCAGAATCGACTTCTTTTTCAGAGGAAGCCGCGGATTTTTGAAAACCCGCGACTTCACTCTCAGGGCGAGAAGTACCCCGGGTACCACAACTTCAAACTCCAGCCTTTCTATATTGTCGAAACATAACAGGCTACAGTCCCGGGATAAATAGCCCTTCACGTGGTTGCGATATAGTATTTGGTCTGGTGAATCTTTAGTTCAGGTTCGTAATACCAACCGGGATTAAATATTATTTTCAATAATTATGTTTTTTATTTTTCTACTTTTTTATTTTTCCTAATTGTTTTACTTGTTACTCTCTTACTTGGACCATTTCTAATAGTAGTTACACTTTGTCTGTAGTAAAATTGTAGACTTGGTCATCATTTTTCGGTCGGTCACCCATTCGCATATTACTACACCCTCAACACGCTTAACTCATCGGTTCGTTCCTGTTGTGCTCCCGCGAATGTGATTGTAGCTTGTTGTAAATATTACCATATCAATTCTATTAACTCTTATACCATTGTGTCATATTTCTGTATTTTTTGAAACCAAAAACAATCTATAAACCGTAATTGGACAAACAATATATGCTTTATTATTAGAAAAATGTGGGGAATTTGAATATAAAATAATTATGTTTTTATTCATTTTTTACAATTATTATCAAATAATATATACATTATTCATATAATATGGCCAAATAATTAATATCTTCAAATCTGTAAACCGCAATTGGAGAAACAATATATGCTTTATTATTAGAAAAATGTGACGAATTTGAATATGAAATAATTATGTTTTTATTTATTATTATTATTATTATTAGTATTATCAAATAATATATGCATTATTCATATAATATGGTCAAATAATTAGTATCTTTAAATATGTAAACCGCAATTGGACAAACAATATATGCTTTATTATTAGAAAAATGTGAGGAATTTGAATATGAAATAATTATGTTTTTATTCATTTATCATTAGTATCAAATAATATACTCCCTCCGTTCCTTTCTATAGTGACTATAGATTTTTGGCATTTGTTTCAGAATATAAGGTTGTAGCTTAGTTTTTTTTCAATTAGCCCCTCCCCGTTCAGCTCCCAAATCGTTCAGCTCCCAAAGTTGTTATGATAAGTTTGGAAGATATGGATTTCCCAAATTTTACGTTGATCTCAAATCGTTCAGCTAGGGGTTTTGTGTAAAAAATACTCTTGCGTTAATTTCCGTGCCAAAAAACAATAGGCACTATAGAATGGAACAAAGGGAGTATGTATTATTCATATAATATGGCCAAATAATTAATATCTTTAAATATGTGAACCGCAATTGGACAAACAATATATCTTTATTATTAGAAAAATGTGAGGAACTTGAATATGAAATAATTTATGTTTTTATTCATTTATCATTATTATCAAATAATATATGCATTATTCATATAATATGACCAAATAATTAATATCTTTAAATATGTAAACCACAATTGGACAAATAATATCTTTAAATCTGTAAACTGCAATTGGACAAATAATATCTTTAAATCTATAAACCGCAATTGGAACGGCATCTTCTGCGGTTGCAGCGTGATGGTGGAGCACTGGGTGCAGCGTGATGGTGATGGAGGTGGACGTGGAGGTGGCGGCATGCATAGATACAAGAAACGTGATGGTGATGGACGTGAAGGTGGCGGCATGCATAGATACAAGAAACGTGATGGTGATGAAGGTGGACGTGGAGAGGCATGGACTAATATAACTTAGGTATACAAGAAACGTGCCCCAGGACAGAGTGAATGCAGAGATGTAAAATACACAAGGAAATATATCGCTAGTTCATACACATAGTTCGATATTTATTGAAAGACACATATTTCATACACATAGTTCGATATATATTGAAAGACACATAGTTCATACACATAGTTCGGCGGAAATTCAATTCGGCTCCCGGGTGTGTATGCTCCCTCTACCAAAAAATCATATTTTGAAGTGTCAAAAAATTTGGACATTTTTTTTACATTACATCTCCATATTATATGTGTGTTTCTCAAGTTTCATGAAAAACCAAAAAAAATTGTGGTCTACGTAAAAAAGAGAAAGTTTATTTTGTGAAAAGTATTATTTTTAGCACTAAATTTTATCTTTTTTACACATGTCACATGATAAGTCATTTTTTTATGAAACGATTTTGTAAGCGCATAGAATGTGAAGATGTATGTGCGAATTTTTTGTTCCAATTTTTTAAATTCAAATGTGTGAAGATGCATTTCAAAATATAGGTAGCATATGTTTCCATGTTCCAAAACACGACTTCGCATAGTTCGGTATATATTGAAGTTATAGAAAGATACATAGTTCATACACATAGTTCTTTAAATGTTGAGACGATCAACATGGCTATTGTAGCTAACTAGTTTCAAATAACTCCTAGCCATCTCGAAGCCTAGACGAGCGTCCAGAGCGGCATATCGCACTTGCCCGTAGCTTAATGGGACATTGGCCCACCCAAATATCAGTTCATCTTCTTTATCTTGCGCGGTGTCCTTCTTCTTGTACTTCTTCCTCTTCTTCTTCTCAAGATTTGTCCCAATGATAGAATTCGCCAGATCATATAGACTCGGAATGTGATTATTTGTGACATTCGGGAGTATCTTCTGGAGGTCGTACGCAGAAATAATCTGAATACCGTACTCACCATCTCCACATCCTTACCGATAGCCGCGCCGCAGAATCTGATGGTCTCGTCCTGCAAGAACTCCTTGAGAACTTGTGGCACTTCATCAACTTGACAAATCTGGAATACCAAATTCTCGGACACCACCGAGATTTGAAGGACGGTGGCGCGCTGATCACCCTCACGAGGGTTGGTGAACTCGCAGTCCAAGCCGACGCACTTGATTGGTGTGTTGTCGAGATAGTCCCTCTTCAGGCGCGGATCCACTTCTCCATCCTTCTTTCACGGAGAGCGACCGTGACCTTGAAAGCCATCCCTTCGGCCATGAGGTGGTATACCCGAGTTTGAGGAGCCAGGTTGCGCGCGAGGTGCTCCATTGAGTCTGAAACATCGACGGAGAGGACAGCTTTTTGGTAGAGGAGATGATATGGAGACGAATGTGTGTGTGGCAATGGTGGAGAAGATGTGAGCATATAAAGGAATGGAAGATGAAGATGAAAATGCCAGCCACCGGGTGATCAATTCCCATGGCTGGCCACCGGCGCCGGTGGCTCAGATTCCCGGGCGCATGACGCTCGATTTCGACGCCGGCCAGTAATGGCGACGCGACGATCGGCTTCCGCGGGAACGAACCGTTTGACTTTAAGTCCCGACGCGTGTCACCAGCCGGGACTAAAGGGGGTACCGCAGGCGCAGCGGACCGCAAAACCCTTTAGTTCCGGTTTGGGATACAATCCGGGACAAATGGGTCCTAACAAACCGGGACCTATGAGTGCCGTACGATTGGGCGGATTCAGGGCGATGTGGCCAGGCCTTTGGCCCCGGCCCAGGACACGGCCGGGACCAAAGAGGCCCGACGAAAGGCATGTTTTCTACTAGTGTCGGTGCGGAGATGATGTATGTGTGATTGCTAAATGCTTCTCCAGTGTGTGGCGGAATTGGGATTTGAGTGGACATACTTCTTCTTGTGGGGCTGCTCTGTTTGTACCGTTGTCTATGTACATTGGGGCATGGCTAAGAGGTCACCTCCATAGGATGGCGATGTTGAGCTCCTTGGCTGTTTCTTCTTCTTCTCATCGATGGCCTTCCATGAGACGTCCACTGTAGATGACTTCGGGGTGTACCACCCAGGTCTCGGGGCCTGGTAACACCGCCCCGAAGATTGGAGAGATGTGACCTAGTCAAAGATTCGGCTCCTCACCATGCCGTTAGGAGGCATGCCTCAGACGGCGGGTCATTTGATCACATCTATCGGTGTACGGGGCGCGGACTTTCAGGTTGTGGGACCTTTCCTATTTATACTTGGCAGCTTCCGCTAGCCTGTTATTAGGCAGGGTTGTTAGCCGGTATAGACGACGTTGGGGGCTTGGTCCTTTTCCAAAGCTTCTAGAACTATACCTAGCCTTAGCCGGCTGCTAGAGTAGTTTTCCCTCCTATGGGTACCCAGTTGCCCATGATTCGGACATCGAGTATGTCGGTGCCGCCACCATCTATCTCTACACCCGTCGGTTGACCGAGCCTCCCGTCCCTTCTCCCCACAAGTCGAGGACGCCACTTCCCTCTATCTCTCGCGGTAATAAGAACAAATCGAATGGGTGTCCTTGTAGCTCCAAGCGCGTCCGTGTTGGTCCAAGGTGTCTGTTCAGCTCCAGGCGCGTCGATGCAGCGAGCTTCGTGGCACAGCTAACGTCGCAGGAAAAAAACCGGTGCGGCGAGCTTTATTTTAGAAAATGGTTAACAGCTTTGCCGAGTATTTCAGCTATACCCACGACGAATTTCAGACCCCTTTTTCTTTACTGAGTGCCTCCAGTTGAAACACGGCAAAGGCCATGCGCCCTTAACAACAGTTAAAGGAGCGTACACTTTTCGTTGCCGAGTGCCACAAAAAAGCAAACGACAAAGAAACTTTGCCAACTTGCCAGGTACCCGAGAGAAGACACTTGGCAAAGAAACTTTACTGATCCCACCTTTGCCAAGTCGCTTTTGTCGAGTGTAATACTCAGACCAGAATCAGAAGAAACTGTGTATGAAGAGGTAATTGCACCACAAGTACAAGAACTTGCACCCTATGTGCATTTTCATATAAAAACTTCAAAAGTGTGTTCAGGTGGTACAAGAACTTGTCCTGGATGTGCACCGTTGGTACAAGTGGGCTCTGGAGCTGCCACACGTCCCTGGTCAACCGTCTAACCGTTTTTGCAGAGAAGTACTTACAGAATTCATGATTTCGCGCGCGACCAGAAGCTTTCCTCTCCTCTCCGCTTGTCTCTTTCCCCTCTCCTCTCCTCTCTGCGGTGGCGACCAGAAGCAAACCCTAGATGCATGGCGGACCAAGGGGAGGGGAGCATGGACAGCACGGGCCGGACGCTGCCGCCAGGGTTTGCCCGTCGCGGAGGGCCGCGGTGGAGGGGTAGGCCCGTGGCTCCAGCACCTGCTCCTGCTCGTGGCCGTCGCGGAGAGCTGCGACATGCGGTGGCGGAGGAAGGCCATGGCAGCACTGCGGCGACAGAGGAGAGGGTTGCGGAGGAGAGGCAATGGAGGTACGACAAGCTGGCCCAGAAGTACATGTTGCTATACTGCTGCCTAGCATCGGAGGAGGAGAGGGAGGTCATGGCAGAGCCCAATGGCTGGCGGCCGGCAATTCCAAGCAATGTCAGCCTGGAGGAGCAGATTCGCGTCATGGAGGCTCAGGTGGACAGCCTGCGGCAGCCTTCCCCGCCACCACCCCCAGCAAACTGAAGGAGGAAGACATGCGCATCTGGAAGGAGGGAGATCCGTGGGCGACGATCACAGGTGAGTACTTCTGGAAGAATGGCGATGGTTGGGCAATGGAGTCATCCACAACAGGAGGATCATCTTCTCCATCTACACTGGTGAGTTAAATTTCTGTGTTAACTGAAATTGCTGTGTTAACTGAAATTCAGTTTAGGCAGGACTGACTTGTTTGATGTTTGTTCTTACAAGCAGAAGAAGAAATTGCAAGAGGAGAATTCATCACAGGTGAGTACTTCTGGAAGAATGGCTGATGAGGCTAAAGGGGGTGGAGCTACAGCTAGAGATGAGGAAGGCAGAGAACAAGAAAATGCTGAAGAAACACAGGCAGGAGCTTAGAAGGAGGGATTGGAGGGAATGTGTAATGTTGTGCTTGTTTTCTGTCTGCTTAGTGCTTGTTGCTATGATCAGTGTGAGGTAGAATTGAGAAATGTAGGTGAAAGGACACGGATGTCGCCTAGAGGGGGGGGTGAATAGGCGATTTAAAACTTTTACGAGATGGGCTTAACAAATGCGGAATAAAACTAGCGTTTACTTTGTCAAGCCCAAAGCCTATATACTATGGTTCACCTATGTGCACCAACAACTTATTCTAAGCAAGAGTTCACCTATGTGCACCAACAACTTATGCTAAGCAATACAAGCAAGTATGTGATAGCAAGATATATATAACTTCAAGCACGATGGCTATCACAAGGTAAAGTGCAAAAGTAAAGAGCTCGGGTATAGAGATAACCGAGGCACGCGGGAGATGATGATTTATCCCGGAGTTCACACTCTTGCGAGTGCTAATCTCCGGTGGAGAGGTGCGGTTGCTTAGTGCTCCCGAACGCCACAAGAGGCTCACCTTGAGGTGTGGTTGCTCGATGCACACCAACGCCACAAAGGCCTCACCCCAAGATGCGGTACTCACACCACACACCGAACGCCACGAAGGCGCCTCACCTAAATCTCCGGTGACCCTCGCCACAAAGGCCTAGGTCACGGTTCCACTAAGGGATTTCCTTCGAGGCGGAAACCGGGCCTTACACAAAGATTGGGGCACACATCCACAACTTAATTGGAGGCTCCCAACAAATCGCCACAAAGGCGTAGAATCCGTCTAGGGTTCCAAGAACCCAAGAGTAACAACCTTCTTGTTTTCACCACCACGAATCACCGTGGAGAACTCAAACCGATGCACCAAATGCAATGGCAAGAACACCACAAAGATGCTCAAGTCCTTCTCTCTCAAATTCCAACAAAGCTACAAAAGCTATTGGGGGAATAAGAGAGGAAGAACAAATAAGAGGAGGAACACCAAATTTCTCCAAGATCTAGATCTAGTGGATTCCCCTCACAAAGAGAGGGATTTGATTGGTAGGAATGTAGATCTAGATCTCCTCTTCCTTTTCCCTCAAAAAGATTCAAGAAGCATAGGAGGAGTAGAGGGAAAGGGAAGCTCTCAAGGTCAACAATGGTGGAGAGCACAAAGGGGAAGAGGTAGCTGCCCAAGGAGGAAGAAGGGGGCTTAAATACCCCTCCCATCGAAATATGACCGTTTGGGTGTGCTCGGGCCGGATTTTCCGGGCCGGATATTTGCAAAATATCCGGGCCCCAAAAACGGCTAAGGACATGAGAAAACTGCTCTCGGGATGGGGGCCGGACATTTGGCCGGATATTTGCCCGGATTTGTCCAAAAACCGGATTTTTCGGGGGGCCGGATTATCCGCCCCAAACTTGGGCCGGAATATCCGCCCCCCTGAAAACTGCAGAAACACCAAAACGAGAATGATCATAACTTGAGCATCCGGACTCCGATTTTGATGATCTTGGGCTTGTTTCGAAGCTAGTAACAAGATCTACAAGATCATGCAGGAAACCATCATAGTCCAACAAGGGAGGATAGAAACAAATGATGAAAGGTTTGACCTATCTAAAAAAGACATACCGGTAAAACCTCCAATCTTGAAAATGCAACAAGTTGCCCGTGCAAAAACCATTCTTGATGAACTAGAGCTTGTCATGAGAATAAGCACAAGCTCTAAATCATCACATGGATAAGATCCAAATAATAACCAAGAAAGATGATGAACCAAACTCGAAAACGCAACAAGTGATCTATGCAAAATCCGTTTTCGATGAACTAGAAGCTTGTCATGAGAATAAGCACAAGCTCTAAAACATCACATGGATAAGGTCCAAATAACAACCAAGAAAGATGATGCAAGGATGCAAAGGTTTGAGCTCTCTCCGAACGATACGATCGAGTTACTCACTCGAGAGCCCTCTTGATAGTACGGCAACTAAACTATAAACCGGTCTCCAACTACACTATGAGACCGGTGAGAAAGAAACCCTATCAAGAGCAAACCTTATACTTGCGCATTCCACTTGAGCTCGATGACGACGATCTTGACCTCAACAAGATGGAACGCCTTTCTTGCTTGTGCTTGCTTGACGAAGTCTTGTGGATTGCTCCCCCATAATCCACCATGGGAGAGCTTCTTCTTCGGCGCATCTTCACATAACCATGACCACCATGTGGATTGCTCCCCCATAATCCACCATGGGAGAGCTTCTTCTTCGGCGCATCTTCACATATCCATGATCACCATATGGATGGCAAGACTCAAGCAAAGGATCTCTTCGAGATGGCTCATCTTGAACTTGCACATCATTTCTCCATGGCAAGCTTCAAGCTTATGAACTCTTCGAGTTGGCTCATCTTGAACTTGCACTTCATTTCTTCATTCTTCATCATGTTGATGTCTTGAAGTAACTTGAGGGCTCACTTCATCTTCATCTTCAAGACATACTTGACACTTGATATCCTTCATCAATTTCTTCTTATTGCAACCTTGAAGCCAACATATGGTTCAAGAATTGCCTATGGACAACTCCTACAAATATAACTCAATGCAAACATTAGTCCATAGGGATTGTCATTAATTACCAAAACCACACATGGGGGCTCCATGCACTTTCAATCTCCCCCATTTTGGTAATTGATGACAATCTCTTTGAGAGGAGTTTATATAAGGAATTTAAGTAACAAATAAGTTGAATATATAGAGCAAACTCCCCCATAATATATGCATGTGTGAATGATCTTGACTTTCATTGCATATATTGGCATTCAAAGCCTAGTGGAGTTTCCTCTAAATATTCAACTATGCAATGCAACAAGATGCAATGCAATAAAGGCACATGCTTAAGCACAAAGCAAAGACATAACCAAATTCCCTTAAACCCTCCAAACTTCTCCCCCATTGGCACCAATTGCCGAAATGGGTGAAAAATTTAGAAGGCCAATATAGTGAGAGTTCCTCCATAGCGTGCGCATTTCTCATAATTTGAGTGGAATCAAATGCACATATCCAATGACGAATATTCGGAAGGAATCACACTATAGATAGGATCAAAGATTGCAAAAAGATAACAAAGTCAAGAAGCTTCAACAAATGAAGCAAGCAACCAAATGAACCACAAAGAAGATACCAAAAGAAAGATAGATATTATGATAAGATCAAGAAGATTGCTCTAAATAATATGAGGAAGCTCCCCAAGGTTTGTGCACAAAACTAGACAATTTGCATTGGAGTATAAAGTGCACAAACATGGAATCATCACTCCCATAATATCATTCAAAAACAAAAGATACCAAGTGAATCAAACTCTAATGATCACCACAAGATAGTGCTCTAAATCAAATGAGGAAGCTCCCCAAGGTACATGCATAAATTAAAATGTTGTATTTGAATACAATATGCATAACATGGAATCCTCACTCCCTCATTTAAAACACAAACATTTGTAATAGATCATAGATAGAAAAGTAAGCTAAACACTTGCAACAAACGAGATAGTTGAGCAACAAGTAAGAGGCACCATAATAAAAAGGCTCAACCAAGAGGATATGTGAAAGGCATGAAAAAGCATATTATAAGACTATTACAAGGATGAGCAAAAAGCATCATCATAGTCTTCAAAGAATTATATTGCTTAGCATGACGAATCAACACGCAATAATAAATAAGATATCAAAAGGAGATGTATCATCTCTTATGTGTATAAGTTTCTCTAAGTGGGTAATATCACAAAGATATTTATCCACAAAGAAACATGCACACATAAAATAGATACGCAAGAAAAAAAGTATGATATCCAAGACGAAGTCATGCAATATACCAATAAGAATTTTTGCTTAATAGCATGGCCAAAGGCTCAATTTTATCTTATTGTACATTCATGAACTTCAACCACAAACAACTAAAATACATCACAAATATCAACAAGGGATAGAAGATAGTTGGGATGCATTTGAGAAAGGCAACAAGTATCACAAACGGGGATACCAAAAGAAGTAACTAAATTTGCACTTTTATCTATATTGCACATGTGAGAGCCTTGAGGAATTGATATGCAACAAAATTGCTAGATAGGCATAGTTGGGATGGATGAATCATGAGCATGATTTAAAATACTTCCCAACAAATGCACTCATCTCAAATTACTCACATTCACAATAAAGAGGTTTCATTAAGACTTTTGCAAGAAGCACAACATTTGCAAATCAAGAGATTCATGCCAAGATGCAACCATAAGGTTGGATACAAGAAAAGTATGCATGAGAAGATACTTGTTACCAAGATAGCATTGGTGTGGATGTAGTAGATATGTGTTCGTTGATCATCCTAGCTTGCCTCACGTTACCATTGAGTCACCACTTCTTTCCAAGAGTGAGACAAGCATTCAATGCATATCCATTGTACCTAACACAAAGGTAAGTACAAAATGGTCCCCAAACTAATTGGGTCCGAAGTAGTTAGACACACTACAACATATAGGACAAACTCCACAGTTCTATGAGCATATAGATATGAAATTGAATTTCATGCACATCTTAGCCAAATTAGGATTTGATGGAGTTTACCCTATATATTGGATCAAAGAAAGTGACACATGCCATAAGATATACATATATTAAATATGCATGCACAATACTTTCAAGAACCAAAGGAAGATACAATTTGGACAAAACACCAAATAAACCAAGAGACAATGGTTGTCCAAATTATATCACAGAATCAAATCAACACAAGATTGACTCCAAAGACTTATCTCATTATAAGAAGCTAATTAAACCTAAACACAAAGGAATGAGATAACCAACTCCCAAGAGAGCAAGGTTCCAACAAATAAACCAAACCCTCGAAACTTTTTATGATGGCACAAAGTACCAAAAAGAAAACTTTATGTCTCCCAAACCAAATTTTTGATAAAGATCAAGAGATGTTAAGCATTCTAATAATATAGAAGAGCTCCCCCAAGTTTGGTGCATTATCTAGGATTTTTTATATGAATACAAAATGCACAAAACTAGGATCATCACGCTACCTATATCTTCTAACAATGCTAAGAAAGTTTGAATAGACAACTTTGATCCATAAGATGCAAGGAAGACACATGGGAGTCAAAGCACAACAAATTCATGGCAATAAATAAGGCAATATAAACACAAGAGCCAATGTAGATATGATCAATAAATATCTACCTCATAATTTATTACCACTTGTCCTAGGACAAGAGGTATTAGGAAATATTTCCAGGTGGTAGTTTGTAAGTATACATAAGATCATATTTACAACGAATAAAGCATATGGTAAAAGATAAGAGTTAACCATCATGCAAAGATAGTTTCTTGATAGCTTCATTTAGTCATACCAACATGCAAGGCAATTAATAGTATTCATACCAACATGCAAAGCAATTAATAGTATTCATACCAACATGCAAAGCAATTAATAGTATGACTTGAAGCACATGGTTTCCCAAAAATGTATTGAGGGACACGTTGTGAAAAACCATGCCAAGAAAACTTTCACAAATAAGATCCACAAAGATATTAGCAATGAAGCTATTTAAGCAAATTGGAGCTTGTTTGAGCAAACATGCCACATAGGAGAGAGATAATTTACGATATCAATTCTATGTGACACAACCTCAAATGTTCACATTTTCTAGGCTTGTAATATGCACAAAGCTTATTACTCCCCCATAATGTGATAAGGAATTTATTTTCACAAGAGGCAAAAAAAAGATCCAACTAGAGATATTAATGGACATTAGAATTTGAATTTCTCATGAAGATGACATACCACATAGAGACTAGATAATCTTGCAATATCAATTCTAAGTGATATTCCTCATGTACACACATTGTTAGGATCATGAAATTCCCAAAGAAATATCACTCCCCCAAAATGGGATAGTCCATTAATCGCTCATAACAGCCATATAAGATACAACAAGATGCAAAGTGGCTTATACACAAACACAAATACATGGTGTGCAACCCAACATGCATAGACTTGATTTCTCAAGAAAAGCAAATAGGAATCACAACATATACAAACACATGTTAGGAACAAAAACTAACACATGCAAAGGGGCGAGTAACTTTCAATATAAATGAGTTGAGCACATGTTACCGCAAGGAGGAACATTGGATATATGATAGAAGCAAGATAACCAAGACTTGGTTTGAGATAATATAAATGATGAAGATCCCTTAATTCTTCATGATGTAGCCAAGTCTCCAATGCCCTCCAACAAGCACCTATTGATCAAGTTTTGGATTGTTGGTCCCCAAATAAGTTGGGTCCTAAGAGGTTAGTCACAATAGGCTTGGCAACCCAAATGGTTCTTTTCTTGACACCACTTTGAGCACCAACATATTTGGCAAACACATTGCCACCCTCATCCTTACGAAGAGAATAAACATCATCAATGGAGATAGAGTTGGATGAGGTACCAATAGTGCAAAAAGAGGAGATGTGGCCCTTCTCACGACATATGTAGCAAGTTCTTTTCTTCTCCTTCTTCTCACTAGATTTCTAGTCAATGGGAGCATTGGCTTGTATCTTCTTGGGAAGTGGCATTTCTTCAACTTGAGGTTGAATATGAGTTTGAGCTTGAGGCCGCTTCCCTTTTTGCTTCTTCTTCAAAGGACAAGATCTAACATGATGCCCTTCAATTTTGCACTTGAAGCAAACAATCTTCGCCGGGTCTTTGACTTGTAATTGGCCCTTCTTAATCTTGTTGCTCTTGGACTTGTTCTTGTTGTTGGAGTTGAATCCAAGTCCACTCTTGTCATTGGGGGATTGTTGCACACTCAACATCTTGTCAATTTTGCATTTCCCTTCATGACTCTTTACCAAGTCGTTCTTCAAAGAAGTGACTTGGGCCTTGAGCTCTTTGATTTCCTCTACATGGTTAGTAACAACACAAGTACTAGAGGAAGTAGAACCTTCATTGTTAGAGCAACAAGGCAAGGAAGATAATTCATCACAAGATTTAGCAATACTATGAGTGGATGAATTACAAGGACTAGCACATGGCAATATAGCATTTTGAGTAGTAGTGCTAGTATCCACATGAGGCTCACAAGGTGTTGCCTTAGATATGATAGCCTCATGAGCTAACTTTAGCCTATCATGAGAGGCTAGAAGATCCTCATGGGAGCTAGAAAGCTTTCCATGATTTTCTTCCAATTTCCCATAATTGCAAGTTAGCAAATCAAGTTGAGCCCTTAGCTCAACATTCTCCTTCAAGATAGATGCTTCACAAGAAGTAGAGTTAGTAGCACAAGCATCATCACAAGACATATCAAGAAGAGAGGGTAACATAGCATGCTCTTTTAAATATGAAGCTTGTAGTTGCTCATATGACTTGGTGAGGATAGAGTGTTCGCTCTCCAAGGCCTTGTGGGCCTTGTCTAGATCATCTAGATCCTTAACAAGTTTATCATGGCCAACACCAACTTTGAACTTTTCATTTTTAAGCAATTTTAATTTAGATTTAGCATGGTCTCTTTCTTTAGTGAGTTTAGCAAATATTTCATTTTGAGACACCTCAAGGGTTTGAAGTTGCTCCTCAAGAGAGGCTACGGTCTCTTGTTCTTCTTCAAGATCATTCTTTAATGATGCTACATCATCGGCATACTCTCGTTCAAGAGCACCCTTTTTATCAATGGTGTTCTCATGCATCCAAATAAGTTTTTGGCTCTCAATAGCCGTAGTCAAGATTTCAAAGAAGTGAGAGCTAGCAATTTTATCTTTGTAAAGAACCTTGAATACACTCTCACCTTTATCGCGTAGAGAGACAACCCAATCCTCTTCTTCATATTCATCCTCATTCTTATCACCACGAGACATATTAGGTTCCATGGTAGGAGGTACCGTGGAACCCTTGGCCATAAGGCATATATGAGGACCGTGAGATAAAGATGAGGAGTTACTTGAGGCTCCTTTCAAGATCTTGTCTTGACCAATAGAATCTTTGGTTTCCTCTACATTGTTAGACACACAACAACTAGAGGAAATAGAATCATTTTTATCATGGCCACAAGACAATGCAAGCATATCATCATTAGATTTTTTCAAGCAACTTACACATGATATGCAAGGACTATCAACACAAGCATGTAAATCATTTCTAGTGCTAGATGTGTTTAAGTCCAAAGATGAAGCATTGCAATGAGATAGAGATGAAGAGTCATCAATAGTAAGCTCAAAATCAATATTGCAATTTTCATCACCATTCACCATATCATTACCTTGTGTCTTACCACACTTTGGTGAAGTGGATGAAGATGAGAACTCATCACGGCCGGAAGTGGAAGCAATACAATCATCCTTAATAATATTGGACACATCATATTTGTCTTGAAGCTTTGTCCATAATTCATGAGAGCTCTCAAAAGGCATGATTGACGAAGTAACTACATTGCTCACAACAATGGAAAACACATGAGAAGCAAGAGCATCGAGGCAAGAGTTTTTCTCCTCCTCAAGAGATAAATTTTGAGGATCCTTAGGAGAAGAAAAACTCATGCCAAGAAATCGCTCCATGTCCGGGGACATACCCCGTAAGATTTTAAGCACATAAATTTTCCATAGATCATAATTTGTGCCATCAAATATAAACAAGTTATTGCGCGCTAATCCCCTAACCGACATCTTTACTCTCAAGGCGGTGAAGCCTAAGAATGAGAGACCTTGCTCTGATACCAATTGAAAGGACACGGATGTCGCCTAGAGGGGGGTGGTGAATAGGCGATTTAAAACTTTTACGAGATGGGCTTAACAAATGCGGAATAAAACTAGCGTTTACTTTGTCAAGCCCAAAGCCTATATACTATGGTTCACCTATGTGCACCAACAACTTATTCTAAGCAAGAGTTCACCTATGTGCACCAACAACTTATGCTAAGCAATACAAGCAAGTATGTGATAGCAAGATATATATAACTTCAAGCACGATGGCTATCACAAGGTAAAGTGCAAAAGTAAAGAGCTCGGGTATAGAGATAACCGAGGCACGCGGGAGATGATGATTTATCCCGGAGTTCACACTCTTGCGAGTGCTAATCTCCGGTGGAGAGGTGCGGTTGCTTAGTGCTCCCGAACGCCACAAGAGGCTCACCTTGAGGTGTGGTTGCTCGATGCACACCAACGCCACAAAGGCCTCACCCCAAGATGCGGTACTCACACCACACACCGAACGCCACGAAGGCGCCTCACCTAAATCTCCGGTGACCCTCGCCACAAAGGCCTAGGTCACGGTTCCACTAAGGGATTTCGTTCGAGGCGGAAACCGGGCCTTACACAAAGATTGGGGCACACATCCACAACTTAATTGGAGGCTCCCAACAAATCGCCACAAAGGCGTAGAATCCGTCTAGGGTTCCAAGAACCCAAGAGTAACAACCTTCTTGTTTTCACCACCACGAATCACCGTGGAGAACTCAAACCGATGCACCAAATGCAATGGCAAGAACACCACAAAGATGCTCAAGTCCTTCTCTCTCAAATTCCAACAAAGCTACAAAAGCTATTGGGGGAATAAGAGAGGAAGAACAAATAAGAGGAGGAACACCAAATTTCTCCAAGATCTAGATCTAGTGGATTCCCCTCACAAAGAGAGGGATTTGATTGGTAGGAATGTAGATCTAGATCTCCTCTTCCTTTTCCCTCAAAAAGATTCAAGAAGCATAGGAGGAGTAGAGGGAAAGGGAAGCTCTCAAGGTCAACAATGGTGGAGAGCACAAAGGGGAAGAGGTAGCTGCTCAAGGAGGAAGAATGGGGGCTTAAATACCCCCTCCCATCGAAATATGACCGTTTGGGTGTGCTCAGGCCGGATTTTCCGGCCGGATATTTGCAAAATATCCGGGCCCCAAAAAACGGCTAAGGACATGAGAAAACTGCTCTCAGGATGGGGGCCGGACATTTGGCCGGATATTTGCCCGGATTTGTCCAAAAACCGGATTTTTCCGGGGGGCCGGATTATCCACCCCAAACTTGGGCCGGAATATCTGCCCCCCTGAAAACTGCAGAAACACCAAAACAAGAATGATCATAACTTGAGCATCCAGACTCCGATTTTGATGATCTTGGGCTTGTTTCGAAGCTAGTAACAAGATCTACAAGATCATGCAGGAAACCATCATAGTCCAACAAGGGAGGATAGAAACAAATGATGAAAGGTTTGACCTATCTAAAAAGACATACCGGTAAAACCTCCAATCTTGAAAATGCAACAAGTTGCCCGTGCAAAAACCATTCTTGATGAACTAGAGCTTGTCATGAGAATAAGCACAAGCTCTAAATCATCACATGGATAAGATCCAAATAATAACCAAGAAAGATGATGAACCAAACTCGAAAACGCAACAAGTGATCTATGCAAAATCCGTTTTCGATGAACTAGAGCTTGTCATGAGAATAAGCACAAGCTCTAAAACATCACATGGATAAGGTCCAAATAACAACCAAGAAAGATGATGCAAGGATGCAAAGGTTTGAGCTCTCTCCGAACGATACGATCGAGTTACTCACTAGAGAGCCCTCTTGATAGTACGGCAACTAAACTATAAACCGGTCTCCAACTACACTATGAGACCGGTGAGAAAGAAACCCTATCAAGAGCAAACCTTATACTTGCGCATTCCACTTGAGCTCGATGACGACAATCTTGACCTCAACAAGATGGAACGCCTTTCTTGCTTGTGCTTGCTTGACGAAGTCTTGTGGATTGCTCCCCATAATCCACCATGGGAGAGCTTCTTCTTCGGCGCATCTTCACATAACCATGACCACCATGTGGATTGCTCCCCCATAATCCACCATGGGAGAGCTTCTTCTTCGGCGCATCTTTACATATCCATGATCACCATATGGATGGCAAGACTCAAGGAAAGGATCTCTTCGAGATGGCTCATCTTGAACTTGCACATCATTTCTCCATGGCAAGCTTCAAGCTTATGAACTCTTCGAGTTGGCTCATCTTGAACTTGCACTTCATTTCTTCATTCTTCATCATGTTGATGTCTTGAAGTAACTTGAGGGCTGTAACGGCCCAGGGTAGTACCCCTATTAGATTTGCTTGTTCTTTTCTTTTTATGCATCATCATGTCATCATGCATCATCTCAATCATGTTTTAACAAAATAAAATTATTTTAAATAAAAACTATTTTGTGTCTTCCCTCTCATATGGTTTATAAAATAAACCTCCCCTTCTCCTTCTTTTAACAAAGCCTAACCTCTCTATCTCGGCCCAGCTTTCCCTGGTCCTTTTCTTTTCCTACCTGGTAGCCCACCTCTCCTTATCTTCCCACCGGCGGCCCATCTCTCTCTTCTCTCCTTGGCCCAAGCCACCTCCTCCACCGTACCCCTTCGATCCCCTTCTCTATCTTGTCCTCTTCTTCCTCACGGAGAGCACGCACAGTGTGTGGCCGTGGTCCTCACATCCAACCACCGCACCACCACCTTCCCCTCCCCTTTTTATTCCGCATCCGAGGCCGCGCCCTAGAAACCCTAGCGCTCCTCCTCTTCTCCCTCTCGCTCAGCCGCCACCTACCTCTCCACCCTTTCTTCTTTCTTGTCTCTGTGAACAAACCAACGAGAAACTCCCCGCAGCAACTCTGTGGCGCCACCGCTACAAGGCGCCCCCCACCGTCCTGAGGGCATCATCAGATGCGGCTCGTCGTCCTCATCATCCCCCTGCAAGGAATCGAGTAAATACACTGTAAATCGGGCGCAAGGTCGTCGTTTCTCCTTCATGGCAGCCATGCTCCGGCGTCGATTCCGGCCGCCCTCATCCTCCTCCGGCCAAACCGAGGACATCTCCGGCTTCCTTGTGTCCTCCCGCATCCCCGACGCCAAGTTCCCCGTCTCGATTCGCGTTGAATCGCCGGATTGAGTCGCCACTGGATCTTCCCGCCATGGCTGCTGCTCTCAAGCTCGTCCCCGCCTCCCACTTCTTCTTATTCGAGTACACCAGTAATGCTACAAGATCTGATCCGCAGCGCAGTGGGTTGTCTCCTCCCTGCCGATCCATACTTCCTGAGTTCAAATCCCCACAGTGGCTATTTATTCCAACCTTTTTCCTTCTTTTTGATTCAGATCTCAGGCAGCTATGCTTCACCTTACGCGGAGGCTTTCCAAAATCAAAAGTAGCAGTCAGCCCAGATGGTTTGTTCCTTTGGTCAGCTCGTGGAGATCCTGAGTTCAATTCCCACCGCTGCAACTAAGCCCATCTTTTTGTTCTGCTTCGGCCAGATCCGGCGCCTGATGGGCCTTGACCCAGATCCACCGACCCAGCCTGTCTCCCCGTGCGCCCAGCTCTTATCCGTCGCCACTTCCAGGCCAGATCCGGCCCAGAAATATCGCAGGTTCAGCCCAGTTCGTCCCAGCCCCTTTTCTGTTTTCTGGAAAATTGCAGAATATGATAAAATCTTGCAAAAATCATATCTTCTGAACCGTAATTCGAAATCAAATGTTTTATATATGAAAATTGTTCAGAGAAATGTAAGGAACATGAATATGACATCCATACATCCATTTGCATCTCGCATCATGTCGCACGCCGATAGTTATGCATGATCACCTAACATATATGCGGAGTATTTCGGATTTCGAATATGGTTTTCCCCGCTCCGTTTAATATTGAAGTAGCTCACCCTCACCATGTTGTGCCATGCTAATCAACACTTAACTTTGTCGCTAGAAAATGCAACTTCAACCTAATTTGCTTGTCCAGGGTTCCGACTCCGCTTAAATTGGATAAGTTGCATTGCACCATATTTGCCATGTCATGCATATTATCTTGATCATGCTCGGATCTTATTTACCCGTAGTAGTAAGATGTGCATCCGTTGGTTGTTGTAGCGTTTTGCTTCTTCCTGGATAGGATCGCGAAGTGGTGTTGTGAGATACGACGAGTTCTCCGGATGTTCCTCAGCAAGCTTTAACGAGCAAGCATTTCCCCTATACTTCGCCTCTCGTAAGTCGCTCACCTATTTTATTTTGCCTTCTCCCTCATGCTATCCTTAAGTTGCGTTCTTGTCACGTGTCCCTTCCACTTGTTACCTCAAGCAGCCCATATTACCACCACCAACCACCAACCTCCTACAACTGTTGTTTGGTTATCGGGTCTGCCTTGCGAGTCATAGTGCATGCTAGTGCTTTTATATCTCGTTACCGTTACTGCTATCTTATCGGGTTATCTGTTGGGGAACATGACACATGGTTTATGGATATATCTGTTGAGAGTATCATGGTTACTTGTTAATAATTGTTAAGCTGGAGACATCGGTGGGTCGGCTTGCTCGTTTTATGGCGGCTCACTTGTGTTTCTTTAAAGCTTAGGACCCGAGTTCCCGTTATCCGTTCCGAGACCGAGCGCTCTAACCACACGTGGGTATGCTTCGGGTCTCCCTCGACCACCGCTCGAACCTACAGCCTTTGTCCAAGTGGCCACAACTAGTTTGCAATGTTTTACCATTTGTTGTTTGCGTGCATGCCAAAGCATGTTACTTATTTACTTTGGGAAGCCCCCGGGTGCCTTGTATCCCTTGTTTCGGTATGCACGTATAGGTCGTGGAGCCTCTCGCGAAGTGGTTTATCGCCCAAGTGTGTGTTTAAACCACTTAGCACGTTGACACACATAGCTAAGTCCGCTTCGGAGATACGTACGGACTTCGATACGGGTTCAACTTGGTTAGGTGGCTTCCTGGACATTGTTGTCGTGAAGGAGAGTGCGAGTCGTTATATCCACCTGTCGCAAGTGGGTTGATCGTGCGTGTGGGCACATTTGGGCACCCCTGCAGGGTTAAATCTTATCGATAAGCCGCGTCCACGGTTATGGACGACTTGGAGCTGTATGACTCGACCATAGACAACTTACACCTGTTGTTTCAATCATATTAACTTGTGTAGTAAGTTAGCATAACTCTAATAATAAATGGTTAAAACTTGACAACCGTGTGAGTGCCTTTGTAAGTACTTCTTGGCGAAGGGGGAACACGTCGGCTGAGTTATGTTTGCGAGTATAGAACCGTTAGTTATGCGCTCTCTCATCTTCTCTGATAGACGACTGTTGTAGAGTGTCTCCATAGGTTTTTAGTGCTTGCGCGCCGCCGCTTAACCCCACCATATTGCCTATGACGTTCCTCTTGCGTCCTCTAAGTCCCCTGCGTGCCTCAAGTACAAAGGACGACCGGTTGACGAATGCTTATACGTCTTGAAGTCTTGTTAAGTACGAACCCGTACTTATTGTCGCTTCTACGGGATATAACCGGCAGGTATGAAGATATGTTCGATGAAGACGACGTTAGCAAGGTTACCCTTCCCGCTTGGCCCGGACAGTGGTTATGGACGCCATCGGTTATCTTCGGGACTCTTAGTCCAATTTGTATCTTGTCCGTACTCGGACGTATTCGATCTTCTCGTATGATTTGGATCTTTGTATTGTATATTTGTATCTTGACTCGTTGGAGTCGTTGTTGTAATATATGTATCTTGTGGGCTCTATTGTAATCCCGTTGTAATGTTACCACTCGTGATTGATTCCACCCGCATCGCGTGCATGCTTCGGCGTGTACGAGGCGCTTGGTGGTGCGTCTCCTAGAATCGATATCGTGCGGATTTCGGCGGGTTCGCTGGGATCCTCATGGTACCGGTTTTGGGGCGTCACAAGTTGGTATCAGAGCCTCAGGTTGCGGTACCCCACTAGTCCAGCCTGTAGGATAACCTTGCCAACGGACGTTGTGTCTAGTGTCGAAAACCTATTTTCTAAAAATTCGTTGGATAGATCTGATTAGTTCTGATTTTTCTCCTTATCTTTATTCTTTCTCTTCTTACCTTTGCGACTTTTGAATCTTCTCTTATCTACTTCTCTGAGTCGTAGGTCTCTACGTGGGTTGGCCGATCTTTGCCTTATCCTAATAGGTTCGATCTTCGGAGGATCCCGACAGAAGCTCATCATCGTCAACGGAACAACGATTTCTTGTGAGTGGTGTCGCCGATCTACGTGGAGAAAGAACTCTTGTTAGTGGTGTCGAGAAGATCAACACTTCGCCAAAAGAAGGTTCCACCTCGAGGTCGGGTGTTTGTCAACATGGTACAAGAAGATCCGTTAGATTAACCAACTCCCCTCCCCCTTAGGTTGACGTGGAACCTCGGGGCGAGGTTCCTTGTTAGTGGTGTCGATTGTAACGGCCCAGGGTAGTACCCCTATTAGATTTGCTTGTTCTTTTCTTTTTATGCATCATCATGTCATCATGCATCATCTCAATCATGTTTTAACAAAATAAAATTATTTTAAATAAAAACTATTTTGTGTCTTCCTCTCATATGGTTTATAAAATAAACCTCCCCTTCTCCTTCTTTTAACAAAGCCTAACCTCTCTATCTCGGCCCAGCTTTCCCTGGTCCTTTTCTTTTCCTACCTGGTAGCCCACCTCTCCTTATCTTCCCACCGGCGGCCCATCTCTCTCTTCTCTCCTTGGCCCAAGCCACCTCCTCCACCGTACCCCTTCGATCCCCTTCTCTATCTTGTCCTCTTCTTCCTCACGGAGAGCACGCACAGTGTGTGGCCGTGGTCCTCACATCCAACCACCGCACCACCACCTTCCCCTCCCCTTTTTATTCCGCATCCGAGGCCGCGCCCTAGAAACCCTAGCGCTCCTCCTCTTCTCCCTCTCGCTCAGCCGCCACCTACCTCTCCACCCTTTCTTCTTTCTTGTCTCTGTGAACAAACCAACGAGAAACTCCCCGCAGCAACTCTGTGGCGCCACCGCTACAAGGCGCCCCCCACCGTCCTGAGGGCATCATCAGATGCGGCTCGTCGTCCTCATCATCCCCCTGCAAGGAATCGAGTAAATACACTGTAAATCGGGCGCAAGGTCGTCGTTTCTCCTTCATGGCAACCATGCTCCGGCGTCGATTCCGGCCGCCCTCATCCTCCTCCGGCCAAACCGAGGACATCTCCGGCTTCCTTGTGTCCTCCCGCATCCCCGACGCCAAGTTCCCCGTCTCGATTCGCGTTGAATCGCCGGATTGAGTCGCCACTGGATCTTCCCGCCATGGCTGCTGCTCTCAAGCTCGTCCCCGCCTCCCACTTCTTCTTATTCGAGTACACCAGTAATGCTACAAGATCTGATCCGCAGCGCAGTGGGTTGTCTCCTCCCTGCCGATCCATACTTCCTGAGTTCAAATCCCCACAGTGGCTATTTATTCCAACCTTTTTCCTTCTTTTTGATTCAGATCTCAGGCAGCTATGCTTCACCTTACGCGGAGGCTTTCCAAAATCAAAAGTAGCAGTCAGCCCAGATGGTTTGTTCCTTTGGTCAGCTCGTGGAGATCCTGAGTTCAATTCCCACCGCTGCAACTAAGCCCATCTTTTGTTCTGCTTCGGCCAGATCCGGCGCCTGATGGGCCTTGACCCAGATCCACCGACCCAGCCTGTCTCCCCGTGCGCCCAGCTCTTATCCGTCGCCACTTCCAGGCCAGATCCGGCCCAGAAATATCGCAGGTTCAGCCCAGTTCGTCCCAGCCCCTTTTCTGTTTTCTGGAAAATTGCAGAATATGATAAAATCTTGCAAAAATCATATCTTCTGAACCGTAATTCGAAATCAAATGTTTTATATATGAAAATTGTTCAGAGAAATGTAAGGAACATGAATATGACATCCATACATCCATTTGCATCTCGCATCATGTCGCACGCTGATAGTTATGCATGATCACCTAACATATATGCGGAGTATTTCGGATTTCGAATATGGTTTTCCCCGCTCCGTTTAATATTGAAGTAGCTCACCCTCACCATGTTGTGCCATGCTAATCAACACTTAACTTTGTCGCTAGAAAATGCAACTTCAACCTAATTTGCTTGTCCGGGTTCCGACTCCGCTTAAATTGGATAAGTTGCATTGCACCATATTTGCCATGTCATGCATATTATCTTGATCATGCTGGATCTTATTTACCCGTAGTAGTAAGATGTGCATCCGTTGGTTGTTGTAGCGTTTTGCTTCTTCCCGGATAGGATCGCGAAGTGGTGTTGTGAGATACGACGAGTTCTCCGGATGTTCCTCGGCAAGCTTTAACAGGCAAGCATTTCCCCTATACTTCGCCCTGCGTAAGTCGCTCACCTATTTTATTTTGCCTTCTCCCTCATGCTATCCTTAAGTTGCGTTCTTGTCACGTGTCCCTTCCACTTGTTACCTCAAGCGACCCATATTACCACCACCAACCACCAACCTCCTACAATCGTTGTTTGGTTATCTGGTCCGCCTTGCGAGTCATAGTGCATGCTAGTGCTTTTATATCTCGTTACCGTTACTGCTATCTTATCGGGTTATCTGTTGGGGAACATGACACATGGTTTATGGATATATCTGTTGAGAGTATCATGGTTACTTGTTAATAATTGTTAAGCGGAGACATCGGTGGGTCAGTTGCTCGTTTTATGGCGGCTCACTTGTGTTTCTTTAAAGCTTAGGACCCGAGTTCCTGTTATCTGTTCCGAGACTGAGCGCTCTAACCACACGTGGGTATGCTTCGGGTCTCCCTCGACCACCGCCGAATCTACAGCTTTGTCCGATGGCCACAACTAGTTTGCAATGTTTTACCATTTGTTGTTTGCGTGCATGCCCAGCATGTTACTTATTTACTTTGGGAAGCCCCTGGGTGCCTTGTATCCCTTGTTTCTGGTATGCACGTATAGGTCGTGGAGCCTCTGCGAAGTGGTTTATCGCCCCAGTGTGTGTTTAAACCACCTAGCACGTTGACACACATAGCTAAGTCCGCTTCGGAGATACGGCGGACTTCGATACGGGTTCAACTTGGTTAGGTGGCTTCCCGGACATTGTTGTCGTGAAGGAGAGTGCGAGTCGTTATATCCACCTGTCGCAAGTGGGTTGATCGTGCGTGCGGGCACATTTGGGCACCCCCGCAGGTTAAATCTTATCGATAAGCCGCGTCCACGGTTATGGACGACTTGGAGTCGTATGACTCGACCATAGACAACTTACACTCGTTGTTTCAATCATATTAACTTGTGTAGTAAGTTAGCATAACTCTAATAATAAATGGTTAAAACTTGACAACCGTGTGAGTGCCTTTGTAAGTACTTCTTGGCGAAGGGGGAACACGTCGGCTGAGTTATGTTTGCAGAGTATAGAACTGTTAGTTATGCGCTCTCTCACCTTCTCTGATAGACGACTGTTGTAGAGTGTCTCTATAGGTTTTTAGTGCTTGCGCGCTGCCGCTTAACCCCACCATATTGCCTATGACGTTCCTCTTGCGTCCTCTAAGTCCCCTGCGTGCCTCAAGTACAAAGGACGACCGGTTGACGAATGCTTATACGTCTTGAAGTCTTGTTAAGTACGAACCCGTACTTATTGCCGCTTCTACGGGATATAACCAGGGCGGTATGAAGATATGTTCGATGAAGACGACGTTAGCAAGGTTACCCTTCCCGCTTGGCTCAGGCGGGGTTATGGACGCCACTCGGTTATCTTCGGGACTCTTAGTCCAATTTGTATCTTGTCCGTACTCGGACGTATTCGATCTTCTGTATGATTTGGATCTTTGTATTGTATATTTGTATCTTGACTCGTTGGAGTCGTTGTTGTAATATATGTATCTTGTGGGCTCTATTGTAATCCTGTTGTAATGTTACCACTCGTGATTGATTCCACCCGCATCGCGTGCATGCTTCGGCGTGTACGAGGCGCTTGGTGGTGCGTCTCCTAGAATCGATATCGTGCGGATTTCGGCGGGTTCGCTGGGATCCTCATGGTACCGGTTTTGGGGCGTCACAAGGGCTCACTTCATCTTCATCTTCAAGACATACTTGACACTTGATATCCTTCATCAATTTCTTCTTATTGCAACCTTGAAGCCAACATATGGTTCAAGAATTGCCTATGGACAACTCCTACAAATATAACTCAATGCAAACATTAGTCCATAGGGATTGTCATTAATTACCAAAACCACACATGGGGGCTCCATGCACTTTCAGTAGGTGGTAACCATGCTTGTTTAGATGAAAACCATGCTTGTAACCAACTATGTTTATGGAATAAATATGAATCTTTGCTTCAATTTACTCAGTACTAGCTTTGCATTCAGGCATCAGTAATAGAGGAAGACAAATTGTAGGGTTCAAACATCATTTCAGTAGCACTGATAGCATTCAAGTGTTTACAAATATAAATAAGATCCTAAAACATCATTCAGCTAGAACATTACAAATTCATCACTGAGGTGCTGTCTGACTAATTGGAATTTCTTCTGGATTGTCACTTGGGAATGCCTCATTCAAATCAGGCAACTCATTTCTGGGTTGCTCATCACCAAAAAGCAAGTAGTAGGTTGATCCTGGACTCGTGTTGTAACCTCTTCTTCTTGCATTTGATGCGATTGGCACGAGTTGGTCGTGATGAATCGGCCTCCTCCGCCATATTTGGCTCTTTTCTTTTCCTTCCTTTTCCTCTTCCTGTTGCACTTGCTCCTCCTCTGCCAGCTCCTCTTCCTCTTACACTTGCACCTCCTCTGCCAGCTTGTCTTCCTCATCCTCTTCCTCTTGCACGTGTACCTGCTCTTCCTCTATCTGCTTGTGCATTAGCTCTGCCTCTTCCAGCTTCTCTTCCTCCTCCTCTTCCTCTTGCACTTGCACTTGCAGTGCTTAGCCTTGTAGGTGGTAGTTCTTCTCTTGCAGACACCACAAAGGCACTTTCTTCAGGTAATGGTTGTTTGCACTCTTGGTATAGGGAAGTGAGCTGCTGCCTGTTGAAACATTGGTTGACACATTGGTACAGGGAAACATTGAATCATATAACATAGATTGAAAAATTGGTAATGGATCAATTAAGGAGTTACCTCTTGGACCATTTGATGCACCAGTGTTCTCATTTGATGCATTGGATCATTTCTAGGGTCAGGAGTGATAGGCATTAAGTGCTGCATGACAGAAGGATCATCCACATCATCATCTTTCACATTGGTAGCTCCATTTAGGTTATCCAATACCCACTTGGCATGTCCGTTTTTATTATGGTTGGGGTTTCCACACACAGAGCAGTGCATAGTCACACATGCTCTTGTGATGGATTTGACTCCATGTTGCTCCTTCTCCTCTGGAGTTTTCCTTCTGTTCTTCTTTGGTCTTCCCATGACCTTTGTGTAGATTGGAGGATGCACAATTGCTGCATTCATTTTTTCCCAATGAACCCTGGATCTAAGAGGAGTCAAATTGTATGCATAAGCTTTCTTGAATGTGTCTATGCTATAACAGCTATGCACAAGCTTGTCCACTTGGAGTCTATCTGCTCTGCAACAAGCAATGACATGATGACAAGGAATCCCTGTAAGTTGCCATCTCCTGCAATCACATTGCCTGCTGACCATGTCAACATTGTAGGTTTTCTCATATTTATTTGATGTGACATGGTACACACCATTTCCAGCATGTGATGCTCCTAGATTCTTTGCCCATTCTGTCATTTTATCTATTTTTTTCCTTATCTTGGGGCAAATAGTACCAGGCCATGTATCTGCCTCTTTTTGCTTTGCCACATTTCTATGCATGATTTTGCTTGAAAATGGTTTCCAACATTGATAGTACAGGAAACTCTCTAGCCTCAAGAATGTAGTTGTTAAAAACTTCAGAATGATTATTCAGAAGCATGTCACATTTTGGGAAATCATTGAAAAAATCTTTAATCCATGTATTTGGCTGCAATTCCTCTACCCATGCCCAAGCTTCTTCACTGTCCACTTTCATTTTTTCCATATTTCTTTCCCAAGTTGGAATATTTGTAGACCTTGCAACTTCCCATAGATCATTCTTCAGAGTTTGCCCTTTGTGTTTCTTGTGAAAATTCTGGTAAATGTGTCTCACACAGTGCTATGTTCTGAATCAGGGAATACTTTCTTCACTGCATTGACGAGGCCCTGTAATATAGAGACAATGTTAATCAGAGAATATTCTTGTGAATTCTGCAGGTCGACTGAAAAGTTAATTATGCCCAATATAGAGAATATTCTTTTCCCTTTTCTGGCTAGACACTACAGATCAAACTCATGAACTTGTCTACATGTGTTCAGCTAGTGTGCCTTCTGTTCAGCTCGTGTGCTCATGCCATTGTGCTGCATCCTATAAATGACATCCATCTACTGAACCAGAAATGCAAACAAAGATGGACAATGCCATGAGTTGGAGGAGGAGCACCGGCTCTACTCGGTGCCTCGGCTCCGGAGATGCCTCTCTGTCCGTAAGTGCTTCCATGGCTAGGGCGGACAAACACTTGCTAGTTTATCGTAGGAGAACCTTGGAAGAGAGGGAAGGCTGCTCGCCGCAAGGCGCGAGGAGGAGGAAGAAGCTGTCGCTAGGCTCGGGGAAGAGGAACAAGCAGCTCGTTACCCCGAGCAGCCTAGGTGAGTGCTTTAGGACTACACAGTCATCCAACTTCCAACAAACGGACCAAAACCTACTCCCAAAATGAGAAGGTACCATGTGTCACCAAATCTTGAAGAAAAGGTGAAGAGCTTGGAGTTATGTTGTCGTTGGTCGAAGAAGGGCATGAAGAAGATGAAACAGGCACTGAAGATTGGTAGAGGAAAGGACAAGGGCCAAGTTTATCATAGGAAAGGTTAAAGCATGGCATGTAGTTTGTTGCTGTTTCAGTCATCTAGTTTGTCTGAATAAGAATGTAAGACCTGAATAAGTAGGACCAGTGTTGAGTAGATAGTGACATACCTTCTGGCTGTCACTCATTATAGTGAAAGGACCAGTGTTTGTAATCCCTAAATCATCCCTTAGTGTTGTCAGGAACCATTCCCATGAGCTAGTGCACTCAACTTCTACTAGTCCCATTGCAATAGGATAGATGCAGTCATTTGGATCAATGCCCACTGCTGTCAACAAATTTCCTTTGTACCTTGCTTTAATGTGACATCCATCTATGCATATTAGAGGCCTACAACCTTCCAAGAAACCCCTCTTGCATGCATCATATGACCAATACAATGTGGCCAGATGCTCTTTGGGAACATCATCTGCAGCTTCTTTAATTTGATTGGTGCTCAGGAAGAATCTTGATCCAGGATTTGATCTCCTCAACTCCTGCCCATAGTCACATAACAGGGCAAACTGCTCCTTTTCATCCCCATGGATTATGTTAAGTGCTGCCTTTCTTGCCCTTCCCACTTAAATCTGTTTGGGCACATATTGAATTTCCTTTGTACTTTTGCTGCAAATGCTTTCAAACCAAGTTTTTGGTTATCTCTGAATTCATCAATGAAGATCTGAGTAAGGAAAGGAGCTGTCAGTGACTTCAACTCCCAGTGCCTCTCACAAGTGTGCTCACTGCAATGCTGTCTCACTACAATGGCTCCCTCCCTTTTCTCTTCTGAAACCTTGATCATCCAAGGACATCCTTCCTCACAATGAGCATCAAGCCTAGTTGCTTCATTCCTTGACTTCCTAATCTTTACTCTCTCATTCACACCATAAGCTGTCAATGCCTTCCTAAATTCAGCCATGCTAGAAAATAACATTCCAACTTTGAAGACAGGGGTTGCCATGTCTACTTCAGGATTGAATTCTTTGAACCTGTATTCCAAAAGCTTCTGTTGCTCATTGCTCAGTTTCAGATTATCATGATCAAGCCCAGCATCATCCTCAAACTCAACAATGTCTATGCACTCATTGTGGTCATTAACATCTTTGTCAATGTTATCTACAAACAGATCATCATCACCATCTTCAGCATCATAATCACTGTCATAAAAGTCACTGTCAGTGTCACCATCATCCTCATCCTCACTTTGTAACTCTCCTGATGACAGACATGCAGATGACAGAGGTTCTTCATCAACAATCTCTTTCTCTTGCTCTGTTTCATCTCCACCTCCAGTGTATTTCCTTGGAATTGGCACCACAACATCCGTCCTCGGCCCCGCAAGAAATTGTTGTGATCAACCATAACCGACGGTGTCTTCACCTCTCTCACAGCTGCCATCATTGCAACAATGTCACCATCATTCTCAATGAGACACAATCCATCTCTCATGTCAGTCCCAGGAACACACCAGTAGAACTTTGTTCTGTCTGTCATTTCATTCCCTCCTTGCTTTAGAAAATCCTCAAGCCAGAGAAGTGAGAAAGTATCAGTGTTGCAATTGTCAAAGAAATCCACAGTCCCACCAATGCACTCCAAATGCTCCTTCAGACCACAGAAAACCCATTGTGATCAAACTCAACAGTAAATCTGTCTGGATCATCTGCAGAATTCAGCTCAAGTGTCAAAATTCAGTTAAAAATGCAAGTGTTAAAATTCAGTTAACTTGTGCAGCTTCCATTTGGACCTAAACTTCATAAAACATGATGGATTACTGCTACATTGTTACAAACACAATACCAGCAATGGAGTAGATGCATTCATCCGAGCTGATTCGACTTATTCATCATAAAAAATGGCAGCTTTTCCACCTCTACATTTTCAGTTAAAATTCAGTTAAAAATTGAGTCTTCATATTCAGTTAACTTGTGCAGCTTCGATTTGGACCTAAACTTCATAAATCAAGATGGATTACTGCTATATTGTTGCAAACACAATACCAGCAATGGAGTAGATGCATTCATCCGAGCTGATTCGACTTGTTCATCATACAAAATCGCAGCTTTTTCGATCAAAATTTCCTGGAGCCTAACATGAACACCTACCATCTGGACCAAAACCTTCCCCAAACCTATCCCTAAGCAGTACAACGACGTCTCCGAATGATTTCGCGCAGCTAATCGTCCACACATGGCTAGATCGGCCCCACGTAAATCCATGGCCGTGGAGGACAAACACAGAGAAGAAGAGGAGAAACAGAAAACGAGGACGGCCAGGAGATGTACCATACTGCGGAGGTTCCTCTCGCCACTCTCGCCGGCGTGGATCGTCTGCCATGTCCGCCGCCGCCGGCCACGAACTCGCCTGCGTCCTCGCCACCCACGACGAAGAGAAAGGAAGGCAACGTCCAGTAGCGTGATCTCTGCGGTCGTTATACAGAGAGGTGGGAGGACCTCTTCGTAATTATTCTGTTTCTGCAACGCTGCGATGCAAACCTTCCTCTCCCGCCTCCAAACTGCCACGTGTCGCCACCACATTCAATTGTATGAACTGTGCACATATTGGACAAGTTCTTGTATGAGTGGAACACGTTTTGGAAGATGTTGTATGAAAATGCACATAGGATGCAAGTTCTTGTACTTGTGGTGCAATTTCCTCGTGTATGAAGTATGGACACTGAATATTTGGACAAAAAAAAGGAAAAGATTCCATTGAGACAGTTATGAATTTTATTGTTTTTTCCCTTACTTGACCAAACAAGTTCCAATTCTGTTATTTCAACTGCACCAAATGATATTTCGAATTGGTCAAGACTCTCCAGTTTATGGCCCCGTCTATACGGTACCGGTTGTTGTTTCATTGAATTTGCTTCATTAATAGGTTTACGATTCGACATTGATTGTTATGGATAGGTACCAAGATCAAGTCCTAGGCAAGCGGACCTAATTTTAACAGCCGGGACAGTAACAATGAAAATGAGTCCCTCCTTAGTGAGGTTATACGAGCAAATGCCTGAACCAAAATACGTCAGTGCTATGAGAGCCTGTACTATTACATGGCGAATGTTCAGGACGGATTCCTATAGTACTGTTCGGGGAGTTGATAAGTTAATTCATGTCGATGTCTACTTGCCGGGCTGCCCACCTAAACCGGAGGCCGCTATAGATGCCCTAACAAAACTTCGTAATAAGATATCCCGAGAAATAGTTGAGGATCAAACTCTATCTCAAAATAAAAATTAAAAATAGATTTTTTACTACGGAGGTGGCAATTTGGCTCATAGGTGCAAATGCTCTCATTATATAAAATAATTAAAAAACAATTTTAAAAATGTTAAAAAATTCTGATATAAATTTTTTGGTGTACATCTTGACATTCTATGTTAGTGCACAAATTTTCGTGGAGAAACAACATTTTATATGGCGTGTACAAAAAAGACAAAAAAATATCCTGTACGTAGTCGTGTTATAGCATCAAAACTTGTCTTTTTTACAGGAGCCACAATTATTTTTAGTTTTTTTTGAAAACTTGTGTATCAACATAAAATGTCTAGATGTACATGTAAAAATTTAGTTTAGAATTTTTTGACACTTTGAAATGTGGATTCACATAGTGAGAGCATATGCTCCTATGAGCCAAAGTGCATTTCCCTTTTACTACCAGTCACAAGCTTTATGTTTATCATGATCAAGCATATATATTCTCGATAGTATAAAAGACTACATTCATCGACCATGTTTTACCAGTAATAACTTAGAAAATGGTACTGTATTATTCTTACGTCACCAACAACACGACAAGAAAAGCAAATCAAACCAAAGCATGCATCACTACGTAGACCGGAGGCCCCGGACTGGCATGCATCATCAAATGGCAAACACACACATAAAGGCTAAGCTTAGGATACGGGGAGAGCGCATCCGGAACTGCATGTAAGCACAAACTTAATTATTGAACCACCGCTACCAGCTGGTGTAGCCTACTAGCTAGCTAGTAGTGGCAGGCGTCGTTGGCCTTCTTGAGCGCGGCGGCCTGCGCGGCTGCGGCGAACTCGGAGGTGAGCCCGACGGCGATGCACTCCTTGACCTCGTAGCCCGTGTAGGCGAACTTTGTCTTCTTGGCGGCGACGGAGTTGATGTAGGCGGCGGCGCCCTCGCGGAGTAGGTCGCCGTAGTAGTCGGTGCGGGTGTTGCACAGCGCGTCCTTGAGCGTCTCCATCTTGCTGCCGTAGAAGGTCTTGCATACCTCGCCGAGCGAGCCCAGGATGCTGCCCAGGTTGCCCAGGCAGTCGATGATCTTCTCCGGGTGGCTCTTCCAGTAGCTGCGTATATAGACACATGCACATGCAGATTAGTAGAAGTTCGTTTAATTTTTCAGTTCATCATGCAATTCGCTAAAAAAAATCAGATCTTCATGTGATCCGCTCAAAAGTTCAGTTCATTGCTGCATCTGTGAAAGTATGAGCTGTTGATGTGTAGCCTTACTCGCATGACCCGGTGTGGCTGGGGACCGTCGGGGTTGGCGTCGGTGTGTAGCCGCCGCCTCCTCCTCCGTAGCCACCGCCGCTGCCGCCTCCTCCGTAGCCACCGCCGCTGCCTCCCCCTCCGTAGCCCCCACCGCCTCCGCCTCCGGAGCCCCCACCGCCGTAGCCGCCACCACCATCTGTTGAGCAACAGTGTGCCTCGTGATCAGCAAAGTACGCAGTACAAAGGCAGTGTTAATTTCAGCTAACAGGTAAGCACGGGATCGTCAGAACAAGTACATACACTTCTGCTCGGACAAGTTGTTTCCATCAAGGCTCCTGGCAAGGGCCTGGGAGGCTACCCCGACCAAGAGGACGGCGGCCAGGAGCATCCTGGAGCTGGAGCCCATCTCTCCCCAAGAACTCCTGAATGCAAGAGGGACAAAGAGAACAGTGGCAGAGGTGGTTGTACTTGGGCGAGTGCCTCTGGACACTGCACCTGCAGGTATATATACACGAGCGCGGGCGCAGCACCTACCGTCGACTTGCCGCTGCCGCCTGCATGGACCGTGATGAATGTAGGATCTCGCCACGGGTTCATGGTGGTTGGCCGCCATTGAATGCCACCGTCGTTCATCCGTCCAGCCGTCCCAGCTCGGTACCATGATGATCTCATAGCCTGGCGGCATCGCTCACGGTCGACTTTGATTTATTTCACATGATGAAAATTCCTGGATTGTGTAGTTCCCTTTTTCTATATACTACCCCTCCTGTTCTAAGTACTAGTACTTATCACAGATTTAGCCAAATTATAGGTAAAAATATAGCTTGTACAATATGAGGTGGAGAAATGCATAATTAAATCTCAAGTCAGTATATTGAGTATGCTGATGTCACTTAATGGCCGATCGAGGGGTGCAGGTTACATCTGCAGATCGGTAGCTTTCGTGTGACGAAGAATGTGCCACTATCATCACTAAACGTGTGCCGTTCTAGTCGGATTAAATTGGATTCGGCGCTTGCCACCTACTCGGTTGCTATTTCATGGACGTGCTCTTAATCTATTTATTAAGAAGCGGTTTGTCCAGCTGATGAAAAATCGAGCAAAAAACCGTTACAACAACTCCATATGCGAACTAATCTCAAAGCATGCAACTTCTACACCCAGAAACCTTCAACACATTAATGAAAAATCAACTGAAATACAAAGATCTCGGAAACAACCCAAATAGTTGAGCACCGTTCATCAAGTAGTTAAATCATTCCTTGTGGCCCCACTCTACTTTCTTTTGCTTCTATGATAATCCTTCGCTTTTTGGATTTTGCCCCTCGAAGTCTACTCCGCGAGGAGGCAAACAATCTCCTTGCCATATCCAGGGCTAGCCGTTTTCAAATTAGGGAGTATGTCACAAAGCTCTCAAGCAAAGATAGATTTAGAGTTAGGTGCCAATGCACCTGCCTCATTAACCTTTCGCCACACCGAGGTCTAGCTCCACCAGTGGTGGTAGAGTGCGGAAGTCACCGTCTAGGTCCCAAGCGAGTACACATGTAGATGCAACATCGACAAAGGAAGAGAGGGCACCTCACATAGTTCATGCACCTTGCATGATCTGCATCACGGGTGCAATGATCCCGTCGATGTCCTCCACTTTGAGGCAACCGATACATCGGGTTGCGGTTACTGGGAACTGCCACAAGGGGAGAAACGATCAAAGTTGCATTCCTCTCCAACAAAAGATGGCTCCACTAGGGACTTGCAAATAACAGGCTTCCTCGCCAAGCTTCGATGCAATCTCAACAACCACATCATCAAGATCAACCATAGACGAATCGAATCCTGCTTAGTGAAATCACCGGAAGCACAAGCGCCCACACACTCCAAAGAGGTAGTAGCATGCGCCAAAAAAAGGTTGATCGTTGCCACCTCTTCGCGCAAGGGGCGAGACACCTCCTTGATGCAGTTGGTGGCCAATTAAAGGGTCTCGAAGCACATCAAGCCAAACAAGGATACCAAAGTAGAGTCCAAATTGGTTCGAGCAATGGAATCCTTGCAACACCCAGAAGGGGACCTTGGCGACACTGACATATGTAACGAGTGGCCCACAACATCAGCGCAACACCAGGTCAACCAAGGATGAAAAGGCTGGATGGCGAGGAGCGGAAGCATCCGGAGAGCGAGTGCGACATCACCTCTCCCGGTGACCAAGCTGATGACAACGAATGGATCTGAAAGGCTCGCGACATGTGTTGACTTTTTGGTCACGCTCGAGGCAACCAAAAACACCTCCCACGTGCCCAACCATTGAAGGTAAGGCTATGCTCGAAATCTTCCTTCCTAAGTGAAGGCATTGGCATGGGATGAACGCCCCAGCCAGAGCGGCACCGCCGGCCCACATGCTACCAACCCTCCTCAGCTCCAAGAGCGGTAGCAGGAGCAGAGACACCACCACAAATCTACACACAAGTGATCTTCATCTTCGGTGTGGCGTCATCCCATCACCATGCACATCAGCGGTGCCTCGAACTGCACCACAAGCAGCCTCGCCGGCGGGTGGCCAACTCCGCATTGTCCTTATAGGGAGATAGTGATTTACTATGACGATGTCACATGCATATATATGATTATTATTCACATATATGATTAATTTACCATATGTTGATGTCGCATGTGATGTTTTGTGATGCGGCGAATATCTTTCTCTCGTGTTTTTGTTTATAAGCCATGCACTACAAGTTATGCATCTTTGACCTATTTATTTCATTGTGAGCTACCAGTGATCAACGATATAGCATACCGAGCAATCCGCCTCGATACCTAACTTTCCACTTGGCACTTTCCAATGCCTTATCTAACCCACCGCGTACAACTTCTAGGAGCAGAGTTCGACCGCCCAACTTGTCTACAGGTTCAAGAAAAGAAACTATAAAGATTTTGGTTCACTGTAGTGCTGAAGTGGATCTATCACAGAAACATGTACGGTAGGTTTTCTATATATCACCCATTTGCTGGTCACAGGTCACTATCGTTTTAATTCACATTGCACGAAGAAACTTTCACCGAAGGTCCTTGTATATAGTTTGGGCTTCAAGACACAAGCTATCATAATCAGCTCAAAGCGACGGATAACAGCAGGCGTGTTAGACTAGCGGCGCATAAATACTAGTGATAGCGTGATGTGATGTACACTTAATTTGGCAAGTAGACGCGGGGGAGAAGAGTGTGTCATCTCATGATGATCTAACAACAAGCTAACGCAAGGTTAAATCTCTTAGTTGATAGACTGTATATTAGTTAATGGATATGGAGTAAAAGCTAATGCTAGGAAAAAAGAAGTCAACAAAAGACTTGCACATGTTCTTGCGCTAGTAGAGAAACCCCCTTTAGTACCGGTTCCAAAGGGGTTTTAGTACCGGACCGGTACTAAAGACTTGGTACTAAAGGTCTCCCACCTTTAGTACCGGTTCATAAGGCTATTTCGTTTAATTTTTTTTAACCAAATTTTTTCATAAATTTTATTTTTATTTTATTTTTTTCACTCATTTTTTTTCCAGAATTTCTAGTATTTCCGTTAGTCTCTAACTACACTTAATCTCTAGTCAAATTACTTATCCGTAGTCAAACTTCCCGGTCGGTCACCCATCCTCACACTACTCCCGCACTAGCACGCTTAACTTCCGAGTTCCATCCCGTTCCACTTCCAAGTGCTTCGCGAGCATGTATGTGATAGTAGTATCATATCAATCCTATTAACATGTTGGTCAATGTCACACTTCTTTATTGTTTAAATTTCAAATAATTTTTTTAATAAACAAAAGTAATGATGTAATAATAATGTTGAATAAATAAATAAAATTAACTTTTTAATTTGTATTATTTTTAATTATTTTGTAAATTTTTAATATTTTTTTTGCCAGACCTAAAACCTGAAAATTTGAAAATATTATAATTTGCTAAAAGTCATAGTAATATTCTGGGATTCAAAAAATCTTATAATTATTAATTTTAATTTAATAAAAAATAAAAATATATAAAATTCTAAATTTACGGAAAAAAACTAAAATCTTCCTGCTTTCATATTTTCATTTGGAATTTTGAGAATCTAAAAATTGGCTAACCGAGTAAACCCTGGTGAAATCGGATGTAACTTTCTATCATTTCCTTTTCTATTATATTTTTTGAATTTTCTATCATTTCCTTTTCTATTTTACAGTGTCAAAAAAGGCGATCCACGGGGGGGGGGGGGTGGAGCTGCGTGGGGGAGCAGAAAAACCTTTAGTACCGGTTCGTGTCACGAACCGGTACTAAACATCCTTTGGAACCGGTACTAAAGGTGTGGACAATGCAACCGGTACTAATGCACCCTTTAGTACCGGTTCGTAAGGAAACCGGTACTAATGCACCCTTTAGTACCGGTTCGTAAGGAAACCGGTACTAAAGGCTTGGACGGAAGCCCCTTTTTCTACTAGTGAAGCTTGTACATGTTCTTGCCACTTGTGTGAACTATACAGAATCAAATTCCTCTTGTTTGAATGACTACGCAGAATCAAATTCCTCTTGTCTGAACAACTATGCACACAATGAAAAATCGAGCTAAAGATATGAAATATACCATCGGAAATGTAAATCTCAATATCTTCCATCAACCAAATGACAGTGAGCTATACCATCAAACCTCAAATTCAGAAGGAAGTGTATCCACCGTCATTCTTAGGCTTGTGGTTGGAAAACTTTGATTTATATATATATATTGAGCTTCAATTTTTTCAAAAGGAATAACTAACAGGATAAGTGCTTTCACTAACGGAAGATACTAATTTCACATGATATTTTTCAGATACCATTGTTCACATGCACTACTGTATTTAAGCGAGTTGTATACACTATCATTAACATTTTCACTCCAGGTGGACTGAGCAACTATGAATAAGACTTGCTTAAGTTGTATTTGTGCACAATTCCATAACATTAGACTATTGGTAGATTGTTCAGTTCTTTTCCATTTTTCAAGATCCCATGGAGAAAAGAAGCATCTCCAAATTATCTTTGATATGGTTCGAACTTTCAAAGCTAAACCACATCATTTTAACCACCCCAAAGTTCTGGAGAATGAAATGAAGGGTCATAACTAACCACGAATGAGGTTGTGGGTGCCTCCAGTTAAAGCAGGCAAGCACACCTGCAATATTCATCAATCTCATCCCATGATGCCACATACACATTAGCAGGGATAACACTCGGATGACTCGGGGGGGGGGAGGTGACTCGTCATAGCTCCGGGGTGAAGGCGGCGCCGCGAAGGCACGGGAACTCCGCCCGACCCTCGTCGACTCAACTTCTTCACGGTGATGCCATTATCGGTGATGATCGATGCTTGTTTCACTAGTAGGAAAAGGGTCATTTGTGGCGCACCAAAAACCACATTCACGTGGCGCTCGAGCGAGTGCGCCACGAATCCTTGCCATAAAAATTAGAATTACGTGGCGCACCAGCCCATGCGCCACATGGCACACCGTGGCTCATGGGCCAGAAACATGATATTCTGTGGCGAATGTGGCTGCGGTGCACCACAAAAATAGGTGCGCCACAGAATTTGTTACACGAATACATGATTTTGTACTGCCTGCTGTACAAATATAGGTTTTATACAGGTATATACAACATTATACATATATAATATAAACAACATGTAGATTAGACAGATATAATATAAACAATATTATACATCATCATCACATTACTTAGAGCCTGATCGAGATACACATATAGTTCCAAGTGCCAAATTTTTACATACAAGTAAATCCATACAAAGTTCATCATCTCAAGATACAAATGAAGTGGCACCGGCCGTCGCCTACACTAGGATGAAATAGAGTACCGCCGTGACGATGGTGAGCAAGAGCGGGAGCACAACGAATGTTTTCATCTTGCTCTTGTTCGACTGGTGCTTCCTCCACTTGGCAACCGCCTCCTGTCTAGTCGCATATCCTTTGTAGCAATTGCCATTGAACTTCTGCACCTGTTTCTTACGGTCCTCCCACTCCTCGTAGACTCCTGGAACCCGCCCCTCGAACATGACGTAGTACCATATGAAAGAGAAAGGTCTATACCTCGGGTTTTGTGTGTTTGATAACAACACTTGAATGAATTTAACCGTGTGCATAGATTGTCTTTGATAGATTTGCAGGTGCACGGTACCCTCGCTGAGCACATCGTGATCGGAAGACTCAAGCGTAGCTTATAGGTTTTCTGGTTTTGTGTGTGTCGCGAGGTGACGTGGTTGGAGAGGGAAAGAGAAAACTACAGAATCTGCCTGACCGGTACTACCGGTACCAGGAGCGGTAGTACCGCTACACTACTGGTACCGCCTGATGTCCCGCTCTGGGACTTGCACGTGAAAATACCCACAGAGTGGGTTACGGTACCTCTACGGTAGCATGAGCAGAAGTACCGCTCACAAGCGGTAGTTCTGGCATGGTACCGCTTAGGTACCGTAAGTCAAGTTACGGCACTACCGCTCCGGTACCGCTGATACGTCCCAAACGTATCTATAATTTCTTATGTTCCATGCTACTTTTATGATGATACTCACATGTTTTATACACATTATATGTCATATTTATGCATTTTCCGGCACTAACCTATTGACGAGATGCCGAAGAGCCGGTTGCTATTTTCTGCTGTTTTTGGTTTCAGAAATCCTACAAAGGAAATATTCTCGGAATTGGACGAAATCAACGCCCAGGGTCTTATTTTTCCATGAAGCTTCCAGAAGACCGAGGGAGATACGAAGTGGGGCGACGAGGCGACGACACACTAGGGCGGCGCGGCCCAGGTCCTGGCCGCGCGGCCCTGCTGTGTGGGTCCCTCGCGTCGCCCCTAAACCTACCCTTCCGCCTACTTAAAGCCTTCGTCGCGAAACCCCTAGTACCGAGAGCCACGATACGGAAAACCTTACTGAGACGCCGCCGCCGCCAATCCCATCTCGGGGGATTCAGGAGATCGCCTCCGGCACCTGCCGGAGAGGGGAATCATCTCCCGGAGGTCTCTTCATCGCCATGATCACCTCCGGATCGATGTGTGAGTAGTTCACCCCTGGACTATGGGTCCATAGCAGTAGCTAGATGGTTGTCTTCTCCTCATTGTGCTATCATGTTAGATCTTGTGAGCTGCCTATCATGATCAAGATCATCTATTTGTAATGCTACATGTTGTGTTTGTTGGGATCCGATGAATATTGAATACTATGTCAAGTTGATTATCAATCTATCATATATGTTGTTTATGTTCTTGCATGCTCTCCGTTGCTAGTAGAGGCTCGACCAAGTTGATACTTGTGACTCCAAGAGAGAGTATTTATGCTCGATAGTGGGTTCATGCCTCCATTGAATGCGGGACGATGACGAGAAAGTTCTAAGGTTGTGGATGTGTTGTTGCCACTAGGGATAAAACATCGATGCTTTGTCTAAGGATATTTGTGTTGATTATATTACGCACCATACTTAATGCAATTGTCTCGTTGTTTGCAACTTAATACTGGAAGGGGTTCGGATGATAACCCGAAGGTGGACTTTTTAGGCATAGATGCATGTTGGATAGCGGTCTATGTACTTTGTCGTAATGCCCTGATTAAATCTCATAGTACTCATCATGATATATGTATGTGCATTGTTATGCCTTCTTTATTTGTCAATTGCCCAACTGTAATTTGTTCACACAACATCTATTTATCTTATGGGAGAGATACCACTAGTGAACTGTGGACCCCGGTCCAATTCTTTACATCTGAAATACAATTTACTACAACTTTTCTTTACCGTTCTTCGCAAACAAACATCATCATCCATACTATACATCTAATCCTTTTTTTTACAGCAAGCCGGTGAGATTGACAACCTCACTGTTACGTTGAGGCAAAGTACTTTGATTGTGTTGTGCAGGTTCCACGTCGGCGTCGGAATCCCTGGTGTTGCGCCGCACTACACTCCGCCACCAACAACCTTCACGTGTTCCTTGACTCCTACTGGTTCGATAACCTTGGTTTCTTACTGAGGGAAACTTACTACTATGCGCATCACACCTTCCTCTTGGGGTTCCCAACGGACGTGTCGACTGCACGCTATCAAGCACTTTTTCTGGAGCCGTTGCCGGGGAGATCAAGACACGCTGCAAGGGGAGTCTCCCACATCCAATCTCTTTACTTTGTTTTTGTCTTGCTTTACTTTATTTTATTTACTGCTTTGTTTGCTCTCTATATCAAAAATACAAAAAAATTAGTTGCTAGCTTTACTTTATTTACTGTCTTGTTTGCGCTCTCTATATTAAAAACACAAAAAAGTTAGTTACTTGCATTTACTTTATTTAGTTTGCTTTACTTATTTTTACTACTGTTAAAATGAATACTCCTGAGAACACTAAGTTGTGTGATTTCACTAGTTATGCTTAATGGAAAACAACAAAAATATTAGAGATCTTTATAGTATTTATCTTGAGTTAGGACATGAGGTGTTTGAAGAGAAAATTAAAAAACCCATGGAACTTTGTTTGCAAAATAGTTGTAGCAATGTTATTAGCATGAACTCTTTGAACACTATTATTGCTAATGCTATGGAAGAATTTAACCTTGGGGAAGCTGGTTTTGATGAGCATGATATTTTTAGTCCCCCAAGCATGGAGGAGAGAATTTACTTTGATGACACTTTTCCTCCCATTTATGATGATAGTGGTATTTTGGTGCCACCTACTATTGAGGATAAAGTTTATTATGATTATACTATGCCTCCTACATTTGATGATTATGGTGATGAGAATAATAATGATAGCTACTTTGTTGAATTTGCTCCCACTACAATTAATAAGAATGACTATGCTTATGTTGGGAGTAGTAATTATTTTATGCATGAGACTCATGATAAGAATGCTTTATGTGATAGTTATATTGTTGAGGTGTTCATGATGCTACTGGAAATTATTATGAGAGAGGAAAATATGGTTGTAGAAATTTTCATGTTACTAAAACACCTCTCTATATGCTGAAATTTTTGAAGTTACACTTGTTTTGTCTTCCTATGCTATTCACTTTGTTCTTCATTGACTTGTTTATTTACAAGATTTCTTTTCATAGGAAGTGGGTTAGGATTAAATTTGTTTCATACTTGCTTTTTGATGCTCTCTTTGCTTCAACTCTCATCCTTATGCGAGTCTTATGCGAGTGCATCATTAAATTTACTGAGCCCATCTTAATGGCTATAAAGAAAGCACTTCTTGGGAGATAACCTATGTTTTTATTTTGCTACTGTTTTGTTGAGTCTTGGAAGTTGTTACTACTGTAGCAACCTCTCGTTATCTTTATTTTATTGCATTGTTGTGCCAAGTAAAGTCTTTGATAGTAAAGTCAATACTAGATTTGGATTACTGCGCAGGAACAGATTTCTTGCTGTCACGAAATTGAGCCGCCCCTGCTGTAGATAATTTAGAAAAATCTGCCAATTTACGTGCGTGATCCTCAGATACGTACGCAACTTTCATTCAATTTGGGCATTTTCATCTGAGCAAGTCTGGTGCCTCTAAAAAAATCGTCTTTACGGACTGTTCTGTTTTGACCGATTCTGCCTTTTATTTCGCATTGCCTGTTTTGCTATGTTTGATGGATTTCTTTGCTCCATTAACTTTCAGTAGCTTTGTGCAATGTCCAGAAGTGTTAAGAATGATTATGTCACCTCTGAATATATGAATTTTCAATTATGCACTAACCCTCTAATGAGATTGTTTCGAGTTTGGTGTGGAGGAAGTTTTCAAGGGTCAAGAGAGGAGGATGATACAATATGATCAAGAAGAGTGAAAAGTCTAAGCTTGGGGATGCCCCGTGGTTCATCCCTGCATATTTTAAGAAGACTCAAGCATCTAAGCTTGGGGATGCCCAAGGAATCCCTTCTTCATCGACAACTTATAAGGTCACCTCTAGTGAAACTATATTTTTATTCCGTCACATCTTATGTGCTTTACTTGGAGTGTTTGTTTGTTTTTGTTTTTGTTTTTGTTTTTATTTGAATAAATTCGGATCGTAGCATTCTTTGTTTGGGAGAGAGACACGCTCCGCTGTTTCGAACACATATGTTCTTAGCTTTATTCTTAATGTTCATTGCGAATGTTGAACTACCTTGTTCATTGTTATATGGTTGGAAACGGAAAATGCCGCATGTAGTAAATGGTATAATGTCTTGAATAATTTGATACTTGGCAATTGTTGTGCTCATATAGATCATGTTTAAGCTCTTGCATCATGTACTTTGCACCTATTAATGAAGAACTACATAGAGCTTGTTAAAATTTGGTTTGCATGATTAGTTTCTCTAGAGTCTAGATATTTTCTGGTTAAGGTGTTTGAACAACAAGGAGACGATGTAAAGTCTTATAATACTTACAATATGTTCATATGTGAGTCTTGCTGCACCGCTTTATACTTGAGTTTGCTTCAAATAACCTTGCTACCCTAGCCTTGTATTGAGAGGAATTCTTCTCGTGCATCCAAATCCTTGAGCCAAAAACCATGTCATTTGTGTCCACCATACCTACCTACTACATGGTATTTCTCTGCCATTCCAAAGTACATTACTTGAGTGCTACCTTCAAAAATTCTATCCTTTGTCTTTGCAATATATAGCTCATGGGAAAAATAGCCTTAAAACTATTGTGGTGAAGAATATGTAGCTATGTATCGTATTTCTTAATAAGTTGCTTGTTGAGCGGTAACCATGTTTCTGGGGACGCCATCAACTTTTACCTTTGTTGAATATCATGTGAGTTGCTATGCATGTTCGTCTTGTCTGAAGTAAGGGCGATTTTCATGATCAAATGGTTTGAGTATGCATATTGATTAGAGAAGAACATTGGGCCGCTAACTAAAGCCATGATCCATGGTGGAAGTTTCAGTTTGGACAATTAATCCTCAATCTCTTATGAGAATATTAACTGTTGTTGAATGCTTATGCATTAAAGAGGAGTCCATTATCTGTTGTCTATGTTGTCCCGGTATGGATGTCTAAGTTGAGAATAATCAAAAGCGAGAAATCCAATGCGAGCTTTCTCCTTAGACCTTGATGTCTACGGGTGCTTCTATTCTTGTAGACAGTGTTGGGCCTCCAAGAGCAGAGGTTTGTAGAACAGCAGCAAGTTTCCCTTAAGTGGATCACCCAAGGTTTATCGAACTCAGGGAGGAAGAGGTCAAAGATATCCCTCTCATGCAACCACTGCAACCACAAAGCAAGAAGTCTCTTGTGTCCCCAACACACCTAAAAGGTGCACTAGTTCGGCGAAGAGATAGTGAAATACAGGTGGTATAAATAAGTATGAGCAGTGGCAACGGCACCAGAAAAGTGCTTTGCCCAGGAAAGTAAACAAGCAGTAGTAACGCAGTAAAACAGTAAACAAGCAGCGATAGCAGTATTTAGGAACAAGGCCTAGGGATCGTACTTTCACCAGTGGACACTCTCAACATTGATCACATAACAGAATAAATAAATGCATACTCTACACTCTCTTGTTGGATGATGAACACCATTGCGTAGGATTACACGAACCCTCAATGCCGGAGTTAACAAGCTCCACAATATTCAATGTTCATATTTAAATAACCTTAGAGTGCATGACATATCAACACAACTAAACCAAGTACTAACATAGCATGCACACTGTCACCTTCACACTATGTAGGAGGAATAGATCACATCAATACCATCATAGCAATAGTTAACTTCATAATCTACAAGAGATCATAATCATAGCCTACGCCAAGTACTAACACGGATGCACACACTGTCACCATTACACCGTGCAGGAGGAATAAAACTACTTTAATAACATCACTAGAGTAGCACACAGATAAATTGTGATACAAAGCACATTGCAATCATAAAGGGATATAAATAAGCACTTCACTATGCCATTCATAACAGTGAATAAGTATTCTGTGAAATATAGCCTAAGAGACCCACACGGTGCACACACTGTCACCTTTACACACGTGGGACAAGGAGTCTCCGGAGATCACATAAGTAAAACCCACTTGACTAGCATAATGACATCTAGATTACAAGCATCATCATATGAATCTCAATCATGTAAGGCAGCTCATGAGATTATTGTATTGAATTACATAGGAGAGAGATGAACCACATAGCTACCGGTACAGCCCTTAGCCTCGATGGAGAACTACTCCCTCCTCATGGGAGACAGCAGCGTTGATGGAGATGGCGGTGGTGTCGATGGAGGAGCCTTCCGGGGGCACTTCCCCGTCCCGGCGGCGTGCCGGAACAGAGACTCCTGTCCCCCCAGATCTTGGCTTCGCGATGGCGGCGGCTCTGGAAGGTTTCTCGTACCGTGGCTTTTTCTTCTCGTGGTTTTAGGTCCAGGGGCTTTATATAGGCGAAGAGGCGGCGTCAGAAGGTCGAAGGGGCGCCGACACTATAGGGGGGCGCGGCCCCCCCCCTTGGCCGCGCCGGCCTAGGGTTTGGTGGGCCTGTGCCCCCTCTCTGGCGGTTCTCGTGTGTTCTGGATGCTTCCGGGCAAAATAGGAACCCGGGCGTTGATTTCGTCCAATTCCGAGAATATTTCTTTACTAGGATTTCTGAAACCAAAAACAGCAGAAAACAAGAATCGGCACTTCGGCATCTTGTTAATAGGTTAGTTCCGGAAAATGCACGAATAAGACATAAAGTGTGCATAAAACATGTAGATATCATCAATAATGTGGCATGGAACATAAGAAATTATCGATACGTCGGAGACGTATCGGCATCCCCAAGCTTAGTTCTCGCTCGTCCCGAGCAGTAAACGATAAACAAAGATAATTTCTGGAGTGACATGCCATCATAAACTTGATCATATTGTAAACATATGTAATGAATGCAGCGATCAAAACAATGGTAATGACATGAGTAAACAACTCGAATCATAAAGCAATGACTTTTCATGAATAGCACTTTCAAGACGAGCATCAATAAGTCTTGCATAAGAGTTAACTCATAAAGCAATAATTTAAAGTAAAGACATTGAAGCAACACAATGGAAGATTAAGTTTCAGCGGTTGCTTTCAACTTGTAACATGTATATCTCATGGATAATTGTCAATGCAAAGCAATATAACAAGTACAATAAGCAAGTATGTAAGAATCAATGCACAGTTCACACAAGTGTTTGCTTCTTGAGGTGGAGAGAAATAGGTGAACCGACTCAACATAAAAGTAGAAGAATGGTCCTTCAAAGAGGAAAGCATCGATTGCTATATTTGTGCTAGAGCTTTGGTTTTTGAAAACATAAAGAGAGCATAAAAGTAAAGTTTTGAGAGGTGTTTGTTGTTGTCAACGAATGGTAGTGGGCACTCTAACTACCTCATCAACCAGACTTTCAAGAGCGGCTCCCATGAAGGACGTTATCTCTACCGAGCAAGGTAGATCATCCCTCTTCTCTTTTGTTTACACATGTACTTTAGTTTAGTTTTTCTTTATTTATGGATGACACTCCTCCCAACCTTTTGCTTACACAAGCCATGGCTAACCGAATCCTCGGGTGCCTTCCAACAATCACATACCATGAAGGAGTGTCTATTTGCAAAATTAAGTTGCTTACCGATGAATCGGAGCAAAACATGTGAAGAGAATTATTAATGCAATTTAATTAGTCGGGCCGGGAACCCCATTGCCGGCTCTTTTTGCAAAATTATTGGATAAGCGGATGTGCCACTAGTCCATTGTGAAAGTCTCGTCAAAAGTAAATGACAAGATCGAAAGATAAAACACCACATACTTCCTCATGAGCTATAAAACATTGACACAAATAAGAGGTGATAAATTTTGAATTATTTAAAGGTAGCACTCAAGCAATTTACTTTGGAATGGCGGAGAAATACCATGTAGTAGGTAGGTATGGTGGACACAAATGGCATAGTGGTTGGCTCAAGGATTTTGGGTGCATGAGAAGTATTCCCTCTCGATACAAGGCTTAGGCTAGCAAGGTTATTTGAAACAAACACAAGGATGAACCGGTGCAGCAAAACTCACATAAAAGACATATTGTAAACATTATAAGACTCTACACCATCTTCCTTGTTGTTCAAACTCAATACTAGAAATTATCTAGACTTTAGAGAGACCAATTATGCAAACCAAATTTTAGCAAGCTCTATGTATTTCTTCATTAATGGGTGCAAAGTATATGATGCAAGAGCTTAAACATGAGCACAACAATTGCCAAGTATCAAATTATTCAAGACATTTTAGAGTTACTACATGTAGCATTTCCCGTTTCCAACCATATAACAATTAACGAAGCAGTTTCAACCTTCGCCATGAACATTAAAAGCTAAGAACACATGTGTTCATATGAACCAGCGGAGCGTATCTCTCTCCCACACAAGCATGATGGATCATATTTTATTCAAACAAAAAACAAAAATAAAAACAAACAGACACTCCAAGTAAAGTACATAAGATGTGACCGAATAAAAATATAGTTTCAAGAGAAGGAACCTGATAATTTGTCGATGAAGAAGGGGATGCCTTGGGCATCCCCAAGCTTAGACGCTTGAGTCTTCTTGATATATGCAGGGGTGAACCACCGGGGCATCCCCAAGCTTAGAGCTTTCACTCTTCTTGATCATAGTATATCATCCTCCTCTCTTGACCCTTGAAAACTTCCTCCACACCAAACTCAAAACAACTCATTAGAGGGTTAGTGCACAATAAAAATTAACATGTTCAGAGGTGACACAATCATTCTTAACACTTCTGGACATTGCATAAAGCTACTGGACATTAATATATCAAAGAAATTCATCCAACATAGCTAAAGAGGCAATGCGAAATAAAAGGCAGAATCTGTCAAAACAGAACAGTCCGTAAAGATGGATTTTATTGAGGCACCAGACTTGCTCAAATGAAAATTCCCAAATTTAATGAAAGTTGCGTACATATCTGAGGATCACGCACGTAAATTGGCTTAATTTTCTGAGCTACCTACAGGGAGGCAGGTCGAAATTCGTGACAAGCAAAGAAATCAGTAACTCGCGCAGTAATCCAAATCTAGTATTCACTTTACTATCAAAGACTTTACTTGGCACAACAAAACATAAAACTAAGATAAGGAGAGGTTGCTACAGTAGTAAACAACTTCCAAGACACAAATATAAAATAGAGGTACTGTAGCAAAATAAACACATGGGTTATCTCCCAAGAAGTTCTTTCTTTATAGCCATTAAGATGGGCTCAGCAGTTTTAATGATGCACTCGCAAGAAATAGTAGTTGAAGCAAAAGAGAGCATCAAGAGGCAAATTCAAAACACATTTAAGCCTAACATGCTTCCTATGAAAAGGAATCTTGTAAATAAACAAATTCATGAAGCATGATGCAACAAGCATAGAAAGATAAAACAAGTGTAACTTCAAAAATTTCAGCATATAGAGAGGTGTTTTAGTAACATGAAAACTTCTACAACCATATTTTCCTCTCTCATAATAATATCCAAGTAGCATCATGAGCAAACTCAACAATATAAGTATCACATAAAGCATTCTTATCATGAGTCTCATGCATAAAATTATTACTACTCCCAACATAAGCATAGTTATTCTTATTAATTGTAGTAGGAGCAAATTCAACAAAGTAGCTATCATTATTATTCTCATCATCAAATATAGGAGGCATATTGTAATCATAATCAAATTTATCCTCCATAACTGGTGGTACTAAAAGACTACTATCATTATAATCATCATATATGGGAGGCAAAGTATCATCAAAGTAAATTTTCTCCTCAATGCTTGGGGGACTAAAAAGATCATGAAAACCAGCTTCCCCAAGCTTAGAATTTTCCATATCATTAGCAACAATGGTATTCAAAGTATTCATGCTAATATGTTCCATGGGTTTTTTAATTTTCGCATCAAACCATCCATGTCTTAAATCAGGAAATAGAATAAGAAGCTCATTGTTGTCCATTATGCCTTACTAGTGTAAACAAGAAACAAAAAGATGCAATTGCAGGATCTAAAGGAAATAGCTTCGAGCACACACACAACGGCAACAGAAAAGTACTTTACCCGGGACCGGAGTATGAGTGCCTTTTACCTTTCCTCCCCGGCAACGGCGCCGTGAAAATAGCTTGATGTCTACGGGTGCTTCTATTCTTGTAGACAGTGTTAGGCCTCCAAGAGCGAGAGGTTTGTAGAACAGCAGCAAGTTTCCCTTAAGTGGATCACCCAAGGTTTATCGAACTCGGGGAGGAAGAGGTCAAAGATATCCCTCTCATGCAACCCCGCAACCACAAAGCAAGAAGTCTCTTGTGTACCCAACACACCTAAAAGGTGCACTAGTTCGGCGAAGAGATAGTGAAATACAGGTGGTATAAATAAGTATGAGCAGTAGGCAACGGCACCGGAAAAGTGCTTTGCCCAGGAAAGTAAACAAGCGAGTAGTAACGCAAGTAAAACGAGTAAACAAGCAGCGATAGCGATATTTAGGAACAAGGCCTAGGGATCGTACTTTCACCAGATGGACACTCTCAACATTGATCACATAACAGAATAAATAAATGCATACTCTACACTCTCTTGTTGGATGATGAACACCATTGCGTAGGATTACACGAACCCTCAATGTCGGAGTTAACAAGCTCCACAATATTCAATGTTCATATTTAAATAACCTTAGAGTGCATGACAGATCAACACAACTAAACCAAGTACTAACATAGCATGCACACTCGTCACCTTCACACTATGTAGGAGGAATAGATCACATCAATACCATCATAGCAATAGTTAACTTCATAATCTACAAGAGATCATAATCATAGCCTACGCCAAGTACTAACACGGATGCACACACTGTCACCATTACACCGTGCAGGAGGAATAAAACTACTTTAATAACATCACTAGAGTAGCACACAGATAAATTGTGATACAAAACACATTGCAATCATAAAGGGATATAAATAAGCACTTCACTATGCCATTCATAACAGTGAATAAGTATTCTATGAAATATAGCCTAAGAGACCCACACGGTGCACACACTGTCACCTTTACACACGTGGGACAAGGAGTCTCCGGAGATCACATAAGTAAAACCCACTTGACTAGCATAATGACATCTAGATTACAAGCATCATCATATGAATCTCAATCATGTAAGGCAGCTCATGAGATTATTGTATTGAAGTACATAGGAGAGAGATGAACCACATAGCTACCGGTACAGCCCTTAGCCTCGATGGAGAACTACTCCCTCCTCATGGGAGACAGCAACGTTGATGGAGATGGCGGTGGTGTCGATGGAGGAGCCTTCCGGGGGCACTTCCCCGTCCCGGCGGCGTGCCGGAACAGAGACTCCTGTCCCCTAGATCTTGGCTTCGCGATGGCGGCGGCTCTGGAAGGTTTCTCGTACCGTGGCTTTTTCTTCTCGTGGTTTTAGGTCCAGGGGTTTTATATAGGCGAAGAGGCGGCGTCAGAAGGTCGAAGGGGCGCCGACACTATAGGGGGGCGCGGCCCCCCCTTGGCCGCGCCAGCCTAGGGTTTGGTGGGCCTGTGCCCCCTCTCTGGCGGTTCTCGTGTGTTCCGGATGCTTCCGGGCAAAATAGGAACCCGGGCGTTGATTTCGTCCAATTCCGAGAATATTTCTTTACTAGGATTTCGAAACCAAAAACAGCGAGAAAACAAGAATCGGCACTTCGGCATCTTGTTAATAGGTTAGTTCCAGAAAATGCACGAATAAGACATAAAGTGTGCATAAAACATGTAGATATCATCAATAATGTGGCATGGAACATAAGAAATTATCGATACGTCGGAGACGTATCAGACCTTTGTACATGCGGCATAGAGGTACCCCTTTGTGACACTTGGTTGAAACATATGTTATGCAATGATAATCCGTGTTAATCCAAGCTAATTAGGACAAGGTGCGAGCACTATTGGTATCCTATGCATGAGGCTTGCAACTTATAGGATATCTTATACATAACACATATGATTTATTACTACCGTTGACAAAATTGTTTCTATGTTTTCAAAATGAAAAGCTCTAGCACAAAAATAGTAATCCATGCTTCCCTCTGCGAAGGGCCAATCTTTTACTTTATTGTTGAGTCAGTTTACTTATTCCTTCTATCTCAGAAGCAAACACTTGTGTGAACTGTGTGCATTGATTCTTACATGTTTACCTATTGCACTTGTTATATTACTTTGTGTTGACAATTATCCATGAGATATATATGTTGAAGTTGAAAGCAACCGCTGAAACTTATATCTTCCTTTGTGTTGCTTCAAAGCTTTCTACTAAGAATTTATTGCTTTATGAGTAACTCTTATGCAAGTCTTATTGATGCTTGTCTTGAAAGTATTATTCATGAAAAGTCTTTGCTATATGATTCATTTGTTTACTCATTATCTTCACCATTGCTTCGAATCGCTGCATTCATCTCATATGCTTTACAATAGTATAGATCAAGATTATGATAGCATGTCACTTCAGAAATTATCTTTGTTATCGTTTACCTACTCGAGGGCGAGTAGGAACTAAGCTTGGGGATGCTTGATACGTCCCAAACGTATCTTTAATTTATTATGTTCCATGCTACTTTTATGATGATACTCACATGTTTTATACACCTTATATGTCATATTTATGCATTTTCCGGCACTAACCTATTGACGAGATGCCGAAGAGCCGATTGTCTGTTTTCTGCTGTTTTTGGTTTCAGAAATCCTGCAAAGGAAATATTCTCGGAATTGGACTAAATCAACGCCCAGGGTCTTATTTTTCCACGAAGCTTCCAGAAGACCGAGGGAGATACGAAGTGGGGCGACGAGGCGACGACACACTAGGGCGGCGCGGCCCAGGTCCTGGCCGCGCGGCCCAGCTGTGTGGGTCCCTCGCGTCGCCCCTAAACCTACCCTTCCGCCTACTTAAAGCCTTCGTCGCGAAACCCCCAGTACCGAGAGCCACGATATGGAAAACCTTACTGAGACGCCGCCACCGCCAATCCCATCTCGGGGGATTCAGGAGATCGCCTCCGGCACCCTGCCGGAGAGGGGAATCATCTCCCGGAGGTCTCTTCATCGCCATGATCAGCTCCGGATCGATGTGTGAGTAGTTCACCCCTGGACTATGGGTCTATAGCAGTAGCTAGATGGTTGTCTTCTCCTCATTGTGCTATCATGTTAGATCTTGTGAGCTGCCAATCATGATCAAGATCATATATTTGTAATGCTACATGTTGTGTTTGTTGGGATCCGATGAATATTGAATACTATGTCAAGTTGATTATCAATCTATCATATATGTTGTTTATGTTCTTGCATGCTCTCCGTTGCTAGTAGAGGCTCGACCAAATTGATACTTGTGACTCCAAGAGGGAGTATTTATGCTCGATAGTGGGTTCATGCCTCCATTGAATCTGGGACGATGACGATGAAAGTTCTAAGGTTGTGGATGTGCTCGTTGCCACTAGGGATAAAACATCGATGCTTTGTCTAAGGATATTTGTGTTGATTACATTACGCACCATACTTAATGCAATTATCTGTTGTTTGCAACTTAATACTGGAAGGGGTTCGGATGATAACCTGAAGGTGGACTTTTTAGGCATAGATGCATGCTGGATAGCGGTCTATGTACTTTGTCGTAATGCCCTGATTAAATCTCATAGTACTCATCATGATATATGTATGTGCATTGTTATGCCTTCTTTATTTGTCAATTGCCCAACTGTAATTTGTTCACACAACATCTGTTTATCTTATGGGAGAGACACCACTAGTGAACTGTGGACCCCGGTCCAATTCTTTACATCTGAAATACAATTTACTACAACTGTTCTTTACTGTTATTCGCAAACAAACATCATCATCCACACTATACATCTAATCCTTTTTTTACAGCAAGCCGGTGAGATTGACAACCTCACTGTTACGTTGGGGCAAAGTACTTTGATTGTGTTATGCAGGTTCCACGTTGGCGTCGGAATCCCTGGTGTTGCGCCGCACTACACTCCGCCACCAACAACCTTCACGTGTTCCTTGACTCCTACTGGTTCGATAACCTTGGTTTCTTACTGAGGGAAACTTACTACTGTGCGCATCACACCTTCCTCTTGGGGTTCCCAACGGACGTGTCGACTGCATGCTATCAACCGCCGAGGTACCGGATGGAGTTTGGGGCTCAAAGAGGCCATGGCGGTACCGTCAGTGGTACCGCCAGTGGTACTACCGCTTCGAGCCCACGTGGCGAATCTGTGGGCTGATTTCAAACCCATAGCGGTACTACCGCTTGCCCAAGCGGTAGTACCGGTTGTGCGGGTTCTGCACATAATCTGTTGGATTTGAAGGAGCCTATAAAAGGGCTCCTTCTTCTCCAGCTCTATTTCATCTCTTCTCCTTCTCTCTCCTCCATTGTTGTTGAGCTCAAACCTTGAGGATATCCCCACCTACCCAACCAATCTTTACCAAACTTTATGGAGTGGTGGAGGTGTTGGAGATATGCCCAAGAGGCAATAATAAAATTGTTATTATAATATATCTTTGTGTTTATGATAATGTTTACATACCATGCTATAATTGTATTAACCGAAACATTGATACATGTGTGTTATGTGAACAACAAGGCGTCCCTAGTAAGCCTCTTGTATAACTAGCTTGTTGATTAATAGATGATCATGGTTTCGTGATCATGAACATTGGATGTTATTAATAACAAGGTTATGTCATTATATGAATGATGTAATGGACACACCCAATTAAGCGTAGCATAAGATCACGTCATTAAGTTATTTGCTATAAGCTTTCGATACATAGTTACCTAGTCCTTTCGACCATGAGATCATGTAAATCACTTATATCGGAAAGGTACTTTGATTACATCAAACACCACCGCATAAATGGGTGGTTATAAAGGTGGGATTAAGTATCCGGAAAGTATGAGTTGAGGCATATGGATCAACAGTGGGATTTGTCCATCCCAATGACGGATAAATATACTTTGGGCCCTCTCGGTGGAATGTCGTCTAATAGCTTGCAAGCATATGAATGGTTCATAAGAGACCACATACCACGGTACGAGTAAAGAGTACTTGTCATGAGACGAGGTTGAACGAGGTATAGAGATACCGATGATCAAACCTCGGACAAGTAAAATATCGCGTGACAAAGGGAATCGGTATCGTATGTAAATGGTTCGGTCGATCACTAAAGTCATCGTTGAATATGTGGGAGCCATTATGGATCTCCGGATCCCGCTATTGGTTATTGGTCGGAGAGAAGTCTCAACCATGTCTACATAGTTCGCGAACCGTAGGGTGACACACTTAAGGTTTGATGTCGTTTAAGTAGATATGGAATATGGAATGGAGTTCGAAGTTTTGTTCGGAGTCTCGGATGAGATCCAGGACATCACGAGGAGTTCCGAAATGGTCCGGAGAATAAGATTCATATATAGGAAGTCACTTTCCAAGTTTGGAAATGATCCGGTGAATTTATGGAAGGTGGTTTCTAGAATTATCCGGAATAAATCACTATGGAAGGAGGAGTCCCGGAGGGACTCCACAAACCCTAACCAGCCAACCAAGTGGGAGGGTGGAGTCCATGATGGATTCCACCTCCTTGGCCGGCCAAGAAAAGAGGGAAAGGGAGAGTCCCTGTCCCTCTAGGTTTCGTCCATAAGGCGGCTTTTTCGTTGGGGTCTTATTCGAAGACTTTGGGCAAACCCTTGGGGTTCCACCTATATAATGAGGAGGAGAGGGAGAGGGGCAGATATGGCTTGGCCGCACCACCCCTGCCCCCTTGAGGACGGCGCCCATAGCCCCCTCTCCCCAAACCCTAGCCTCCCCTCCTCCACATACAAACTCCCGCAGCGCATAGGCGAAGCCCTGCCGGAGTTCTCCACCACCACCGCCACCACGCCGTCGTGCTGCCGGGATTCCGAGGAGGATCTACTACTTCGCTGCCCGCTGGAACGGGGAGAAGGACGTCGTCTTCATCAACACCGAACGTGTGACCGAGTACGGAGGTGCTGCCCAATTGTGGCACCGTCAAGATCTTCTACGCGCTTTTGAAAGCGGCAAGTGATCGTCTACCGCAGCAACGAGAGCCTCCTCTTGTAGGCTTTGGAAATCTTCAAGGGTTAGTCTCGTTCATCCCCTCGTTGCTCCCATCTTCTAGATGGCATCTTGGCTTGGATTGCGTTCTCGCGGTAGGAAATTTTTTGTTTTCTATGCTACGAATCCCTACAGTGGTATCAGAGCCGTGTCTATGCATAGATGGTTGCACGAGTAGAACACAATGGTTTTGTGGGCGTTGATGCTCTTGTTGTCTTTAGTTTGAGTACTTTGCATCTTTGTGGCATAGTGGGATGAAGCGGCTCGGGCTAACTTTACATGACCGCGTTCATGAGACTTGCTCCTCGTTCGACATGCAACTTGTATTGCATAAGAGGCTTTGCGGGTGTCTCGTCTCTCCTACTATAGTGAAGATTCAATTTACTCTTCTATTGACAACATTAGTATCACCGTTGTGGTTCATGTTCGTAGGTAGATTAGATCTCACTCGAAAACCCTAAACCACGTAAAATATGCAAACCAAATTAGAGACGTCTAACTTGTTTTTGCAGGGTTTGGTGATGTGATATGGCCATAATGTGATGATGAATATGTATGAGATGATCATTATTGTATTGTGGCAACCGGCAGGAGCCTTATGGTTGTCTTTAAATTTCATGTTGAGTAGTATTTCAAAGTAGTTGTAATAGTTGCTACATGAGGTGAATAACCATGAAGACGGCGCCATGGATCTTGACGCTACGCCGATGATGATGGAGATCATGCCCGTTGATGATGGATATCATGTCCGTGCTTTGGAGATGAAGATCGAAGGCGCAAAGACTAAAGGGTCATATCATATCACATATGAATTGCATGTGATGTTAATCCTTTATGCATCTTATTTTGCTTAGATCGCGACGGTAGCATTATAAGATGATCCCTCACATTAATATCAAGATAATAAAGTGTTCCCCTCTCGTATGCACCGTTGCACAGTTCGTCGTTTCGAAGCATCTCGTGATGATCGGATGTGATAGACTCAACGTTCACATACAACGGGTGTAAGCCATGTTGCACACGCGGAATACTAGGGTTTGCTTGACGAGCCTAGCATGTACGGACATGGCCTCGGGACAACGGAAACCGAAAGGTTGAACACGAGTCATATGGATGATATGATCAACATGTTGATGTTCACCATTGAAGCTACATCATCTCACGTGATGATCGGTTTTGGTGTAGTGGATTTGGATCGTGTACCACTTAACAACTATGAGGGATGTTGTATTAAGTGGGAGTTCATTAGTAATTAGATTAAAACATGAACTAATTATCATAAACATAGTCTGAGTAGTATTTTGAATTAATTTGTAGTATTGGCATCCGTTTTCTACCAAGCGCTAGTCTTCTTATTGAGACAGAAATACTGTTAAAATCTGAAAATAAACTTTACGGACTGGTACCGTATTGTTAAAGAATCAAGAAATGATTAAGTCCTATTGCAAACTTTTAGTAAACCTCACATTGTTGATTCAAAGAAGTATGGTTTCAATTAGTACCTAAGTTATCTTGTCTCCGTGAAACTTGAAGTTCAAATCTGTTTGAAAAATAAGGAGCTGAAAATTTAGTTTTCAGAAATAATCAAGGTATGAGATATATGTGATATCTAAGACCTTATTGCAAGATGATAGAATATAATTTGGTGAGATTACATAAACTCATAAGTTTTATGGGAATGTACGAAGGTTGAAGACGCAAGGCATCCCAATCCTCCAACTATTGGGGCACTAACGATATTCCCATATCCATGAAGTGATCGTCCTTAGTATGCACCGTTGCTAAGACTCGTCGTTTCGAAGCATCACGTGATGATCGGGTGTTATAGATTCTACGTGTGCATACAACGGGTGCAAGCCAGATTTGCACATGCGAATAATAAGGTTATACTTTACGAGCCTAGCATGTACAGACATGGTCTCGAAAAGTCTTCATGATATGATAATATTATGAGTGAAATTGTTCATCATATTAAAAGGTTACTAATAGTGAAATTCGGAACACTTGTCATATGATGATCAACTTCAAAGTAAGAACCTCAAGGTTATTGGTATTTGACCAACAAACCTAGAAGTTATTAATGTTGAAGTGTTTTTCTGAATAATGAGGAAAGCTAAAAGAGAAACTACAAAAAGATTATTGGCGAAAAGAAAGAAAAGACTAGAAAGTCTAGCTCATGTGTATATAAATGATATACATGTTATGAATGTATTCCTTGTTTGGTCACACAATGAAATTCTTGGGTATTAGTACCATATTGGTTGGTATGAAGTGTCATACAAAACAACGCAATACAAGAATACAATGGCCTAAGTGACTGATAAGGAATATGATAGGAATGCACGTCATGAACAAAAATAAAGTGTTATTATGTTCATCGTTGGCATTCTATCTAGCCCTTAGAATTTATAATAAAGAACTTAATAATTGTTATTTTGCTCTGGTCAAATGAAAAACAATGAGTTGTTCAAATTATGACATTACTCCATGTACGATGGATAAGTTATTATAAATCTTAATAGTGAAACACACATACATAACACTGACGCTAAAATGCCATAAGGCAATTGATTTGAATTCCACTTATTTGTGGAACCGCCATTTAGGTCATGTTAGAAAGGAACGCATGAAGGAACTCCATGCAAATGGATTTTTGGAGTCATTTGATTTTTTGAATCGTTTGACGCTTGCAAATCTTTTCTAAAGAGAATGACTAAAATACCGTTCATAGGCCAAGAGTTGAACGGGCAACTAACTTAGTGGAAAAATACATGATGATGTATGTGATTCACTGGGCATAGTTGTGTGCGGGAGATTCTTCTACTTCATGAAAACTTCCAACGATGAATTGAGTATATATGTGTGGATATATTCAATAAGGAAGAAGTTTGAAACATTTGAATAGATTCAAATAAATTTCAGCATGAAATGGAAATCATCGTAATAGAAAAATCAAATATCTATGATTGGATCATGGTGGAAATATTTGAATTACGAGTTTTAGTGAACATCTAAGAGAGTTATGAAACTGTTCTACAACTCATGTTTCTTGGAGTATCATAGTGATGATGAAGTATCCGAGAGATGTATCCAAACCTTGTTGGATGAATGATGAGATAAAATATTAATGCCATTATATTTTTGTGGATTATGCTTTAGAGACTACCGCTTTTACACTAAATAGAGCATCATCATGATCCGTTGAAATGACATCATACGAGTTATGACATGGGTATGAACCCTAATAGTCTTTTCTTAAATTTTGGTATGCATAGCATAAGTAAATAAGTTTACAACCAAAATCGGATCAATGTCTTTGTTGGTTATCCCAAAGAATTGATAGGGAATTCTTTCCACTATGAAGTAAAAGACAAAAGTGTTTGTTAATGTAACTTGCTTATTTCCAAGAAATTGTTTTCTAGCGAAGTATTTGAGTGGGAGGACAATAGAACTTGATAAGGTTTATGAACCCGAGCAAAATGATCGTAGTAGTACAAGCATCGGAAATGGTTCCGGAAGCGGCCACGACGATCATGGCTCCCATGACTACAAAGTGTTTTAGCCATGGAGATCGAAGTACATATTGAACCTTGTAGGTATGGTTTACTTTGTGATCAAATAAATGATTTGTGGACAAAGGATTGATTGTGAACAATGATAAACCAACTACAAACAAAGAAGTTATGATGGGCACTGACTCCGTTAAAATGGCTATATGCCATGAAATCCAAGATAGATAAATACTTTTTGATAGTAAATGGATCTATAGAATTGATGGACTTGGATGAAATATCCTTAAAGAAGCTCGACTTGTCGAAAAGTTGTTTACGACAAAGTTCAAAGAGTTGACTACGATAAGATTAGATCTTCCGTAGCAATGCTTATAGTCTATGAGGATTATTCTAGTAATCGCTACATATTTCTTTTATGAGATATGCTAGTAGGATGGCAAAATACATTACTTAACAGAAGTGTGTAGTAAAGGTGTATACAAGATACAACCAAGAGTTTTGTTGGTCCGTGGAATACTAGATAGGTATACGAACTTCAATTGGATGAAGTGAGTATCACGGAGTTGGAATCTTCACCAGATGAAATAGTCAAAGAGTTTTTGATTTCATCAGAGACGATGAAGAGGCTTGCATTTGCAAGAAATTAAGTGGGAGCGCTGAGACATATTTATAATACTTTATGAAGATAGTTGGTTATAAATGATGTAATTATATACTTGATTAAAAAGGTTTCATTGAGAAATTAACTTCAATGAAAGGATATGGACTGAAACAAATTTAGTGTCAAGATCTATGAAGATAGATCGAAACACATAATAAAGTTTAAGTCAAAGTACATAGAATGGATATTGAAGTAGTTCAATATAGAAATATTAAGAAAATGTTCTTATCATGTGAAAGTTTAACAAGACTTGAGTGTGTCTGACACTCAATGAGTAAAAACACATGAGTGATTATAGATCACGAATAAAATGTACACAATCAGATGTCCTGTGCTCTAAAAATGTTATGAGCATGTACCAAAAGTATATATTTTTTTTATGGAAAAATGACAAACAAATCGCTGTAAGTTGTTGCACCGATATTAGTTTGGTCACATATAAAAATGAATTTCAAATCTCAATTAGGCTAAGTGTTGATTAAAAGGTAGCACAATGAGCTAAGAAGTTGTCTATGCTAGATTTAGAAGAGTTCTAAAATATTGTGACGGATTCTACAAACAAAGGCAGAGTATGTCATTGTTTTGACAATGACTGAGGATGTTAAGTTAAGAGGTTCTTTGAGAACTTGGTGTAGTTCCGATAGTGTCAGAACTTTGAAGCTATATTGTGTATGACAATATTAGTGACATATTTCAGACCGCGGAATTAAGGTTCCACCAGAGGACTGAACATATAAGAATAATGCCGACTCATTTGGAAAATAAGTGATGCGTTGAGACGCAAATGAATTGCAAAATACATACGTTTCTGAGCGTGTCAGATCCGTTGACTAAAACCTCTCCCGTGAGCAAAACATGATAAAGCACCGGAAGGCCAAGGTGTTATATCTTTACATATGTAAACTAGATTATTGACTCTAGTGCAAGTGGGAGACTGTTGGAGATATGCCCAAGAGGCAATAATAAAATGGTTATTATAATATATCTTTGTGTTTATGATAATGTTTACATACCATGCTATAATTGTATTAACCGAAACATTGATACATGTGTGTTATGTGAACAACAAGGCGTCCCTAGTAAGCCTCTTGTATAACTAGCTTGTTGATTAATAGATGATCATGGTTTCGTGATCATGAACATTGGATGTTATTAATAACAAGGTTATGTCATTATATGAATGATGTAATGGACACACCCAATTAAGCGTAGCATAAGATCACGTCATTAAGTTATTTGCTATAAGCTTTCGATACATAGTTACCTAGTCCTTTCGACCATGAGATCATGTAAATCACTTATATCGGAAAGGTACTTTGATTACATCAAACACCACTGCATAAATGGGTGGTTATAAAGGTGGGATTAAGTATCCGGAAAGTATGAGTTGAGGCATATGGATCAACAGTGGGATTTGTCCATCCCAATGACGGATAAATATACTTTGGGCCCTCTCGGTGGAATGTCGTCTAATAGGTTGCAAGCATATGAATGGTTCATAAGAGACCACATACCACGATACGAGTAAAGAGTACTTGTCATGAGACGAGGTTGAACGAGGTATAGAGATACCGATGAGCAAACCTCGGACAAGTAAAATATCGCGTGACAAAGGGAATCGGTATCGTATGTAAATGGTTCGGTCGATCACTAAAGTCATCGTTGAATATGTGGGAGCCATTATGGATCTCCGGATCCCGCTATTGGTTATTGGTCGGAGAGAAGTCTCAACCATGTCTACATAGTTCGCGAACCGTAGGGTGACACACTTAAGGTTTGATGTCATTTAAGTAGATATGGAATATGGAATGGAGTTCGAAGTTTTGTTCGGAGTCTCGGATGAGATCCAGGACATCACGAGGAGTTCCGGAATGGTCCGGAGAATAAGATTCATATATAGGAAGTCACTTTCCAAGTTTGGAAATGATCCGGTGAATTTATGGAAGGTGGTTTCTAGAATTATCCGGAATAAATCACTATGGAAGGAGGAGTCCCGGAGGGACCCCACAAACCCTAACCAGCCAACCAAGTGGGAGGGTGGAGTCCATGATGGATTCCACCTCCTTGGCCGACCAAGAAAAGAGGGAAAGGGAGAGTCCCTGTCCCTCTAGGTTTCGTCCATAAGGCAGTTTTTCTGTTGGGGTCTTATTCGAAGACTTTGGGCAAACCCTTGGGGTTCCACCTATATAATGAGGAGGAGAGGGAGAGGGGCAGCTATGGCTTGGCCGCACCACCCCTGCCCCCTTGAGGACGGCGCCCATAGCCCCCTCTCCCCAAACCCTAGCCCCCCCTCCTCCACATACAAACTCCCGCAGCGCATAGGCGAAGCCCTGTCGGAGTTCTCCACCACCACCGCCACCACGCCGTCGTGCTGCCGGGATTCCGAGGAGGATCTACTACTTCCGCTGCCCGCTGGAACGGGGAGAAGGACGTCGTCTTCATCAACACCGAACGTGTGACCGAGTACGGAGGTGCTGCCCAATTGTGGCACCGTCAAGATCTTCTACGCGCTTTTGAAAGCGGCAAGTGATCGTCTACCGCAGCAACGAGAGCCTCCTCTTGTAGGCTTTGGAAATCTTCAAGGGTTAGTCTCGTTCATCCCCTCGTTGCTCCCATCTTCTAGATTGAATCTTGGCTTGGATTGCGTTCTCGCGGTAGGAAATTTTTTGTTTTCTATGCTACGAATCCCTACAGGAGGAGGCCCCGATCTATAGTTCTATCATGAGAGAATTCACCAATACCAGCTAGTCCTTAGTGGATCTTGGAGTTAGGGTTCCTATGGTGGGATCTTGGAGGAAGTGCTCCTATGGAGGCTAGCTTGGAGTTGTGCTAGCCCCATAGGGTGTTGGGAGCCTCCGGTGTTGTGGAGCTCGCCCCAACCTTGTGAAGGAACCGTCGCCTCGACCGGCTACTTAGTGGAGAAGGGGAAGCTCCTTCGTGGGGCTTTCTCGAGGAATAGGGTGAGGCCTTCTTTCGTGGTGCGGTCAGCGTGCGCACAGAAGGCCACCAGCCTGCCGTTGCTGCACAGAAGGAAAGTTTAAAGAATACTCGGAAAGTGCGCGCAGTCGGTTCAAAATCGGCCCTTTTCACGTTCGGCACGTACCACGGGTGCCTCGCCTGTGACGCACCGAAAAAGGGCACACTGTGGTGCGGTACGCCGTGACTCCGCGGGTATGTCGCAGCCCGCCAGGGCACGACTTCGCTCCTTACTACAGATATGCACCACATGCATGGGTGCAGTATTGGCCCACCTCTTTTTGGTGCACCGCACGTCGTATGCGCGCTGCACCAGAAAAAAGGGTGCGCCACGGTTACCTAGTACATCTATTGCCCTTTTCCTAATAGTGTAAGAAGGGCTTCTTCTCGGTGTGCTCGACTTATCGTATGCTAGCCATGACCAAGCACCGAAGGACATGTGGAGAAGAAGTGGTCGATGCTATAGAAGGTCAAAGTGCCATCGAAGCTGCGAGTTTTCGTATGGAGACTGGAAAACAATCACTGCCGGACATACTCCATCATAGACACATGACGGCGCAACCCTCTTGCTCCCTCTGTGGTTCCCTCGACTTGTGGAGGAATTCCCTTCTCGAGTGCAATATGGCGAGGAGTGTATGGGCACTCTTGCTAGAAGAGATCGTCGAGTTGATGATCCAATCGCAGGAGCCGGATGCGAGAAGCTGGTTAGAAGTTTTCAGGTCGGCCACCCATGATGAGCTGACTCAGGTGATAGTCACTCTGTGGGCGATTTCGCATGCTCGTCGGAAGGCGTTGCACGAAGATGTCTTTCGTAGTCCGCTCTTGACCTACAATTTCATCCGAAGATTCATCGATGACCTAAACATACTTGTTGCTCCAGTGAAGCGGAAGGTGTGAGGGCGGTTGCAAGTTCCACGGTAGATTCCTCCACCACGAGGCGTTAGCAGCATCGGCGATGCAGCTCTTTCGAAAAAAAACCTGAACGTTGCTTCAGTTTCAGCCATTGCACTTGATGATAGAGGTTTGTTTCTCGGTGCCTCCACACAAGTCTTCAAGGGTTGTGCGACCCGGAGACAATGCAGGTGGCAGCGTGCAAGTAAGGTCTAGCAATTGCTCGTGATCTTTACGTACGCCGAGTTCGTTTGGCAAGCGATTGTGCAAATGTGTACGTGCGATTCAATGTGGAGAGTTTCATGTACCGTATGACCAGGTCGTACTGGAAATAATGGATGTTGAAGGAGAGTTTGAGGCTCTTAAGCTGCTCCGTGAGGGTCGACGATCCCTAGCTAGATCTTCTCTTTGTGATAGCTTAGGTCACCATGATTGGTTTCTGAATCCACCGAAGGTGTTTATTAGTTATTATTGGTTAATAAATAATACGGGGTGGCGATTGCTCAAAAAAAAAAAAAAAGCTACGCGTCTTCTGCCTACATGCGTAGCAAAGACTAGGCCTTTAAGGCTGTAACCTTTGCCTTTGCTACGGTTAGTGGGCCAAGCTGGGGGTCCTCCTCTATGGCGCCCGCGCGCCTCCGATCCCTCGTAGCGCTCAAAGCGTCGGCAATACGGGCCTTTATTCGGCGGCCCATATGTAGTACGGCTTCTCCACGGGGCTGGCTTTCTGTGCTTGCGGAGTCCTCGGCATGTCTGATTGTACAATGGTACAAAGAGCGGGGTATATAAACCGGTGCGTTCGTTCCTAAAGTTTCGATGTGGGACTAAAAAAGAACACAATCGGCTGCTCTGGACGCGGACATAGGCGGTTGCACTGGATATTGCTATGTGTTATATGTCTATAGGTAGTCTTTTTTTTTACGTTCGTCTATAGGTAGTCTTGATCGGTGCGTACAGCTAGTATCGATTGGTGCCGGTGCTAGTACTTTCTCCACAGCTAGAATGGATCGATGTAGTCCCGTACTTGTATTACGTAATACATCTTGCCACTAAATTCATGCATGTGCATGCGCATCACCCTCACGTCATCCTCGCATCAGCCTGCGCACCTTGCCGCAAAATCCATGCGAATGCATGTGCATCAATCGTAGTTAACAAGCGAGCTGGCCGGTGCATCACACCTAGTTAGCAAGTGAGCTGGCAGTTGCACCAACACATACACAGATTGGAAAAAATGAAGTGGCAAATTCAAAACTATACGAAAACGTCGAGTATATAAACTATTGATTTGTGGAACTAATATTATGCATAAATTGCCTAGAACAAGAGAACAAATATGTTACAGTAGCAAAAAAAGAACAAACAAACATACACTTGGGAATAACTAATTATTCACTGCGAAACAACTAATTATACACGTGGAATAGAAAAATTAATGGAACCAATTATGTGGAGTTAAAGGAATAAAACTTATTGAATGAATGAACAAATCCTTATACACCGAGGAACAACTAATTATACACTAGGGAACAAACAATTTGTGGAACTAATTTTGTAAAGAGGTACAAAACTTTCTGAACGAAGGAACAAATACATATATACTCGGGAACAAATAATTATTCGCCGGAGAACAAGTAACTGTACACCAGGAACAGAAAAGTTAGTGGAACTAGTTCTTTAGAATTAAAGGAACAAAAGTTTCGAAATGAAGGAACAAATCATTATTCGCTGGGGAACAACTAATTATACATCGGGGAACAGAAAAAGTGGAATTAATTTTGTAGCGTTAAGAGGAACAGAACTTTCCGAACGACGGAACACATACATATACACTGGGGAACAACTAATTATTCACCGGGGAACAACTAACTATACACACGGGAACAAAAAATTAGTGGAACTAATTCTGCAGAGTTAAAGGAACAAAAGTTTCTAAAAGGAACAAATCATTATTCACGGTGGAACTACTAATTATATATCAGGGAACAAAAAAATAGTGGAACTAATTTGTAGAGTTAAGAGGAACAAAACTTTCTGAACGAAGGAACACATACATATACACTAGGGAACAAAAAAATATTCATCGGGGAACAACTAATTATACACCTAGGAACAAAAATATTAGTGAAACTAATTTTATAGAGTTAAAGAAACAAATTTTAGGAATAAAATAACAAATCTTATTCACCGGGGAATAATTAATTTATACATCAGGGAACAAAAAACATAGTGGAAATAATTTTGCAGAGTTAAGAGGAACAACACTTTCTAGACGAAACAAATGCATATATTCTAGGGAACAACTATTTATTCACCGGGGAATAACTAATTATATCGAGAGAAACAAAAATTAGTACCAAAAATAAAACTAAGAAACATATATATATATATAGGGAACGCATCGGCAGTGGAAGGAAAAAAGTAGAAAAACTAAAAAAAAATGAAACTCATAAAAATGTAAATCTAGTTTAAAAAGGAAAAACAATAAGAAAAATATGTGAGAAAAATACCAAAAAATTTAACAGAACAAATGAAACATGTATAGGGACAAATCTCAGCCAGAAGCCCGGAACCAAGGAACAACCAAATGCTATTCCTCAAAAAAAAAAAGGAACAACCAAATGCTAGCTACGGGAACCACACTGATATCACGTGTGATAATGCATCAACAAAATCAGTGCTGATTCTTATTGAACAAGTCAACACCAGCGCAGTGGCAAGCTCCTCTTTTCTGTCCTCGTTATCTGTAACCAGGGATCGATTCCCTGCTCCGCACGATTGAAACCTTCAGCGCTACGGAGATCGGACGCGCGCGCGCGCCACCGAGCAGTTTCCCAAGCTGGGGAGATGGCAATTCCTCTCGCCGGGCCCTATAAACATGATACGGGCCGAATGAAACGGGATTTTCGGGTCTGCTCACATGTATGTTTCAGGATGGGCCTAAGAGCATTTTATTTTGGCAAAGGACCTACTAACTGCATAGCCCAAATTTTCGGCAACCTGTAAAATCTTTCCAACACCTTCGGGTGAACTCAAAGGAAGTAAGGAACGTCAATCTTCAGCGCATGTACACTTGTTTTCTCACCTAAAAGAAATGTGCACTCGTTTAATCTAATAAAGAAACAGTAGATAGTTTGGATGTTGTTTTTTTCGCACAATAAGTTGCTATGAAGAAATAGCGTGGAGAAGCCTGTAGGGTCTTAGCATAGAAGTAGGATTCCACATGGATAGATCCATCAATAGTTGAACAGTCTGTTAGTACAAAGCTCTTGTCAAGTCACTAATTATTTTGCAGCATGCATCAGACAATCACGAATTAAGTAGTACTACGAAGTTTGCCGTAGCGGCACGCCGCACACATAGTTGAAGACTGTTTGTTATAGTGTTTTGGAAGTACTACAACAATATATGGGCTATGTAAAGTAATGCAAAGCGTTAGTGTGGGAGTATTGATGAAGAAACGTGAAAGTGATGTTGTAGCATCGTGGTTAACATCTTTCTTCCAGCGGCCACAAGTATCACTAGAAAAAATAAACCGATTTCCACACAAATAAAGCACGAGCGAGATATTCTTTCTTCATAGGAATCTCAATTACGGGAAGAAAAGACACAAGTGGAAGGGTTCCTCTATCAGCGAAAGACATGAAGGATCAAAGCGTAAAATGACTTGTTTGAAAAATCTTTAAAATAACCTTTTCTATTAGAAGTTGTATTTTCGGTATCAAAGTGAATGAATTAGAAAATAGGTAATTAAGTGCTAATTGTGAGGCGATGAAAAAAAGATGGTAGTATGAAAAGCGACGGATCATAAAGTATTTTTGTTTCCGGAGTTGCTACAAAAAAAAATATTTTCTCCGACAAAAAGAGGCAGCAGGTGGTGAAGTAAGTATATATTTATAAAGTTGTCGTAGAGGAAGGTAATACTCCGTCCGTTCCTAGATATAAGCCATGTAGTTTTTTAAGAAAAAATCTAGAATATAAGATGTATTGTGTTGCAACACTTGCATGGATAATATTTTATAGATTTGCTAAAGCTTCCTTATCTTATGCAAAGTCCTCTATTACCTCGCATCAATTACCTAGGGTTAATCCTGCCCAAACATGGTGTAATTTCTCCTCAATGTACGTTCTTTAATTTCCATGTCAAAAACTATTGGCTTATATCTAGGAATGGAGGGAGTAGTATTCTTCCCCGTTGAAAGAGGTGACGATGGTGGAGTAAATATTTTTTTTATGGTACCATAGAAGAACACAACATTATTTTCCTAGGGTAAAAGAGGTGGCAAGTGTTGGATTTTCTTAAGAATTATTGCTGAAAAGTTATGCCCTGACAAAAAATACTAATGGGTAAATTATTGTATAATATTCTACTGACAAATTACAATAAAAATTATTATCAAAAACTTTCAAACATTACTGTTAAAAAGTAAAAAAAAGTGACACTGTATATGCGCGGGGACAATTCCCAAACCCACGTGAAGATTCAGCTTTTATACATAGTATAGTATGGGCTTGGATGGCGGTACAACACAATAATTAAGTCAGACCTTCAGAAATGGTTTTTTTTTATTGTGGGCTACACGAAAAATACTTCCCCTTGACTAGCTTAATTAATGAGATTTTTGGCTCTGAGTACAATGAACCTGTTATTTTTTAGAAAAAATGCAAAGTATATTTCTGAGTCTCAAAAATAAACTAAAACATATCGCAACGTAGCCCCCCACAAACGAAATATCAATTTGAAATAATTTTTCTATTAAGCTACAAAAAAGCATAAAACCAGATATTGCTTTTATTATGTAGCCCGTGATACAGAATAAACCACATCGAGATTTTGCATGTTCGTAAGATATATTATTGACAATGCCTAGATTTTTTCAGTTTTATTTAGGAAACTATAAATATTTAAATTTTTTGAATAAAAGTTGCACTTGAGCTTAGGAGCCAAAGAGACTTTTTGTTAGTTAAGTCCATAACTTCATAGTTTTACATATCGATAGATCCCATCTAGCTCCTATGTGCCGAATATCTCAAAACTATTAGCACTCACTACTCCCTATGTTTTGCATTTAAGGTCACTATTAAAAAAAGTGAGCATATCTCATTTGAAATAGGGAGCCGATGTAAAACCCACTAATCCAGGTTTAATTTTTAATAGACATAAATTCGTGTTCTTATAAATTACCATAAAACTCTTTGTGGGGTTTCCCCCACCTCTTCCCTTCCAAAAAAATGCCACTATTAAAAATATATTTAGCTAGTAAGGCAACTGACATCAATCGAGGCAAAAATTGTAAACGTTTTTCCACATACGGGCTTGCAACCATAGTTTTTAACACTAGTCGTCAACCCGTGCACCTGCACGGGCTAGAAATTTCTATTAACACATGTTGTAATTACGTTTATTATGGATGGAATTTTATGAAGTGATGGTCATGCTGATGTTTGTAGGAAAACAACTTGTTCCTGCTTCAGTTCATACATCTTAGCTATATACACAATGTGGCTACATATTTTAATCGATGTACAAAACATTATATATTGTTACGCAACAAATTTCTTCAAGGTTCTCGAGAAATTGAACCTAATTTCTGCTGCAAATAAGTTATTGTTTGGGCAAAGTCTGATACTTAATATGATTCCTCTAACTGAAGTAAGGGAATATAGAGCTGTATTGAAATATCCACTTGATTTACATTGACATTGTCCACATGTTATTTTTTATTGACCTCAAATGACCATTATTACATAGACTAAATAGCCTAATGATTTATTTTCTACATGAATGGCCTAATGACTCAAATAAATGATCTTATGAGTCCAAAAAAGTTCCAATCTTATTTCTCACATAGACGTATATGATGAAACCTCACTCAGAAAATGATGACTACTGGCCTGGCTACACATAAATTGTTCCTGAAAAATAACATGTTTGTATAATATTAATGCATATACATATATCTCATAAAATTGAGCTTATATAACCATTAGGCATGAAGTGCATGCATTACCTAATTAGTGCATCATGCAAAAGTTTACACGAACACCAACTTATGCTTGCAAAAACTATTATTGTTTGCTTTGAAGGGAATACCAAATATAGTTTTATTTTAAGGCAAGAGCATTTTTCATTGTAAGGTGAGAACTGAGAACAAATTAAATGTTGCTTTAAGCTGGAATGTACAATGATTTATGCTATACAGAATCTACGATGTTCATCCTTGATCGCATGTATGTTAGCTTCGCCACCTAGCTAAATGATGAACATGCTGAAGTATGGAATAAACATAAAGCTTAATTTATGATAATGAACATTAAGTGATCCTCCAAATTAGGATTCATGCTAAAAAAATATGTAAAACATAATCAGTGTATTCTTCCATATTGTTAGCAATCCAGCATGTTATTCCGAGTTATAAATAGACAACAATGAAATATCCAATCAGCTAAATTACCCACCACAACATACGAAACTACACTTGAATCTATTGTTACGTGAACTTATTATTATTGTTTTGCAGTCTCTTATGAAGGTCGCTCTCAATATATAACACATGGATGCATAATATGGCATAAATGAATTTTTTCTATTTCGAAAAACAGCATATCAGAATGTGTACCATTAAACGTAGGCAAAAATAACTATCCAATATGAGGCTCCAGCAGAATTACCATCGCAAGTATATACATACTTGACGTGGAAGGATCTAATTAAGTTTTACTTAGTGCGGATAAACTAAAAAAATGAAAAGAACATTAGCAGATGCTTGTAGAAAATAATGAATGATTTCATGTAAGAGGGCGAGGGCAAGTGTACATACAAAAAACGGAAACCCATCAATTATTTTGAATATAACTAACAGTTGGTTTACGAAGGAAAGTTGCCATCCTGAATTACTGAAAAACTTCCGACTTCCAGTTCTCTTTGCCTCCTAGCCATGGAATAAAAAGGAAAAGATTGAAGCTCCTTGCAGGTGAGAAAACTGTTATCGAATTTTTTCATTTATAGGGTGGGAGCAAGAGCTAAAAGGTTCTATTGTATTTAAACACTACTGGCAATATAATATAATTGAAGGAAGGGTTTATAGTTTGCAACTTTTCTTCTTTAAGCTTGTAATGCTAAATGCAGAGCACATACACAGGCTTTCTATCTTGTATGATAGATATCTGTGGTATTATTATATTTAAAATTCAGTACACGTTAGTTCCTTTATATGTTTACATCATACATATGTAAGACGTGCTTAATCCTAAATTTGTTTCACATGAAAATATATTTGATGTATAAAATCCAAGCCATGCATAATTTTAATTGATTGATTAGAGTACTTTCTTTGTATTGTTGCAATATTTTCAATAATATCGCACCACATAAATACAATTACTTTTTGACATTCATAAATTTAAATAATGAATTTTATATATGAAAACACAGCGAATTTAATTGTGTTATTTTACCTAACAAATTTAAATTATATTGCACATATTAGTAGTGAAGTTAGTCACGTTTCACACCACGCCTTCACAGAAGTAATTCTTAAAGGCTAGTAGTAATTGGCTGCAGGTCGTACATGCATGCATGATAATTACTTTGAGAGTCTGCGTGGCATCACAGAAGCTATTTGATGATCAACCGTCTGGTTGCTAATTAGATGCAGTTTGGCATATGGAATAACCATCACATGTACGCTGAATTAATCAGATCATTGAAATAGATCGTAATACTTACAGAAGCTCCAAGTGCCGACCTGCGTGTAGACGTCTAATTAGCACGTCCTGCAGCGTGAGTAGCAGGGACACAAGACAACACGTACGTACTTGGGTCTCGCCAACGAGAATAGCTATACACACTGATGTCCGTCCGGTATTTGCTTCTACTATCGGCAAAAGCCCACGGTGGATCAAACCAATTACTTGAGATCCTTATCATTTAAAAAATCAATGTAGAGCCAAGAAGATGTCACATGCACCTGCAGAAAAAAAAAACACGCAATCTTGGAGAAGCTGACAAACCTGATCGGAAAGTGACTTCCGCCCAGATCGATCCAGGTTGAGGAAAGGGCTCATGTATCTGATTAAAAGAATAGAGCGCCCCTGGTATCTTCCAGACTACGGCCTATGTAGAAGACGTCGAGGATGCCTTGCGCAAGGTTTGGCCGCCGGTGCGTGCGAAACGAATGATGGTGGGAAGATCTGTGCACCATTGCCGGATTACACTAGCTATGAGAATTTCATGTCCTCCATCTCATCGGTGAGGAGGCCACAATTCTGTTTTTTTTTTCTAATAGGGCAGACGAAAGGAATAAGGGGTCACGCGTCGTGGGAGTAAGCATTTAATTTGACGGTTTCAAGGTAGATTATTTTTTGATCGGAAGGATTCTATCTTCTAACTCCAAGGATCAACGTGGAGCTTCGTGGAGCTTCGTGGGGAGTCTCCAATTAGTAACGGTGGGATGTAGGTCCCCGATTCAACTATCCGAGTTTATATTGCTCTTTGTTAACATGGAGGGTTTCCGGGTCAGGGTCGTGAGGGACAGGGCCACGGCATCTTCGGCGGAGGCGCCGCCACCGCCGCCTCCCAAACCCGCTGTGGACGACGATGACGAAGACGAAGCTGCGGACTCGGATGCGGACCGTTGGGACGGCCGTCGAGGACGCCACAACAGCAAAGATCCCAAGGCACCAATCCCGCAAAACCAGGGGAAGGCGGGCGGACCGGGTCGGAAATCTGTGGCTGTCTTGACTGCGGTTCCTGGCCCTTTCAAGCTCTTCCTGACACTGCTTTCTCACAAGACGGTTCAAACCTGACCGAAGGCGGCGACATATTCCAACAACTTGCAAAGATAATCTCCCTGATGACCAAGGACCAACCCAGTGAGGTAGACTCCTTCCAAGAGGGTGAAGATCCTCCAATCTCCTTGTCTGTCACGGAGTTGTGCTCGCCTGGGGCGTGCATGAATCCGGGCAGAGCTACATCACCCCTGGGAAGGCCAAGAGCTTGAGTGATCAAGACAAAGTGGCGATTGGCTGGGAGAGCCCCAGGTCGCCTAAGGAAGATGCTATGTTAGTGAGAGACAAGGAGAGAAGAAACAAGAGCAACCACGATAGACCTTCCAAGATTCTTAGCTCCTCCCTCTCTTCGGTTGTCTCCCACTTGGAATTCTCGGACGAGTCCAGCTTAAAACAGAAGGATGTGGTGGGTGTTGAGCTACAGGAGGGCCTGGTTATCCCGGAGCTGGCGGCCTCGGTGGTGAGGGCGCCCAGGAGCCGGGCTTCACCAGTGGAAGCGGCACGGAAGAGCGTTCGCGGCCAAGGGAAGACGGAGGGACCGGTCCTGGAGATCGAGGGCCATGCGCGCAGCTGAGGACAAGGACCCAGTTGTGGCTTCCTTCAGCAAAAGCCGCAAGACAGGCCAAGTATCCAGGAGCTGGTAAATCAACTAAGGCGTACTCACGCGGAGGTGCTGGCAAGTGATGACTAGGAGCGACCTTGGTGGCGGGATTGGGGAGTCCGGGCCTACCTGAAGCGTCTTTCGTCTACTTCTTTTAGTTGCTATTTATCTTAAGCTTTGGCTAAGCTGTATGCCGCAGCATGTAATCCTTAAACCTGTGTTTCGAACCTAAGGGCTTTATTAATTTAAAGTCGGGCAGTAAGCTGCCCTTTATCTAAAAAATATATATAAGATATAAGATAATTAACGAGGAATTCGCAGCACAAACAAGTGGGCTTGAAACATTTCTTGTCAATAGCTTAAGCAGGCATTAATCAGTATAATTTTTTTTGCCTTGGTATAACTGTAATCAAAATTTACGGCCTACATACAAAAACAGAGGAAGTAGCCGGTACTCATCGAGTTTCATAATTTTTATCATGGTTATAATTCAAATTTATAATAAAATCTTGACAAAAATTATGGAACGGGGTAGTACTTTGTACTGCACACATATGTGCCTAGCTATTGGATAGCTCATTTAGTGGTGCATAGTTTGGAGAGATGCAATGTCGGTGATGCACTGATCCGGAGTTCCGGACCTTCAGGGTCTTGTCACACCAACTGAGATCGTCGACAGGGAAAACTGGAAATCCGAATGATGGGTCATTTGAGAGGTACTAGGTGACGAGTAATTAATCATTGAGGACACGGCACGGCACCACAGTGACCACTTTAGGCGTGCACGCGACCCATCCCAAGAAATCAAATCAAATTTGCTAGGGCATCTCCAACGGGGCGACGAGCGTCCCTTTGCGTGCGGGTCGAAATGCGTCTGGAACCCGCTCCAGTGGAACGACGTATAGGGACCGGGCCGTCCGCAGCGACGGAAACGCGGCGCATATTTGTGTCCTAGATGCGTCGCGGCGGACGTTGCGCGGACCTCCAAGTGACTGCTCGCGTTTTCACCGGGCCCGCATGGCAACGAACCATAGAGTTTTATCGAGGGCATCGCTTCCGCGGTCAGCGCTTCCACGTCTGCGCTGCAGCCTTCGCCATCAATGTCGCGGTTGCCTCTTCTGCGCGCGCACTGGTGGACGGCAGTTGGGCTTCTGCACCCCCTTCAATGGCATCCGTGTCCCGCGCGCGGCCGGCCTTAAAAGTCGACCGGCATCGTCCCTGACATCGCCCACAGTGCGGACATCTCCACTCCCACCACCGCCTCGCGCCACCGCATCACCATGGGGAAGAAGAAGAACGACTTCGAGGCGTCCGGCAGCGGCACTAAGAAGGCGGAGCGGACGCACAGGGTGCCGCTGCCCGTCAACATGGCGCGGCTCATGCACACGATATGGACGCCGTGCGACAGCTGGGGGGTGTGCACATGCCTGGCGGCTAGCGGCTCAGCTACCTCCGGGTGCATGTCCCGCCCGTGCATTCGCGTGAGCCAGACAGGAGCACCGAGATCCGGCGCAGGCGACGGTACATGCAACCGGACCTCCGCATCGATCCCTCCTACACCATCTACTCCGACATCTGGCGCACCGGGCGCGAGACTGAGAAGGATCCGAGGAGGAGGGCGGGCTTCTTCAGCGATAGGGACTTCCCGTTTCACCATCCACCGCCGCCTCGACAACGAACACGGCAGCCCCCGGCGCCTGCATAGGACGGCGACTACAGGGACGCCCTGGCCTAACACAACGAGGAGGCCAACGACGACAGCGATGACTACGTCGCCTGCATTTTCCAGGAATGACAGTTGGCCATGGCGGAGGGCCGAAAGTTCGAGTATTCGGAGACGATGACAGATGACGAGATTGCGAGGCTCGGCGTCCTCGTCTCGGAGGTGGGCCGACCGGTGCAGCCGCCGCTGCCCCGGTACGCCACCGGCATCATGCCGCCGGGCCTCACGGAGGAAGAGGCCCTACGACGGGCGCTCGAGGACTCGGCCACGCAACCGGTGCAACCGCCGCCTCCACCTCCGACGTACAACCCGTGGGGGCCTCCACCTCCACCACCGGCTTGGGCTGCTCAACCTCCACCACGGAGTGGGCTGCTCAACCTCCACCATCGGCCTGGGCTGCTCCACTTCCACCACCACCGGCGTGGGCTGCTCCACCTCTACCACCGTCGGCGGCACCGACGTATGTCCCGCCGCTTGCCAACTGGCTATAGCCGGTACCGGAGCTCGTCGTGATCGACAGCAACGACGACGACGATTAGGCGCAGCTGTTCTTAGGTTTTTTTCATTTCTTTTCTTTTACTATGTAAATTATGTTTTTATGTTGAAAAAATGCAAAATCGAAAAAAATGCCTCGTGCTGCTGGAGCCACCCCCGACCCAAATGCATGCACAGTCGATTCGACCATTTAGACCGACACAAACGGATGCACGCGTACATTTTAAACGTCTGAAGTGTGTGAGGGCATCTCCAAGGGGGCTACGCAAACGGACGATGAGAGACTGTTTGCTTCCGCCGTGACCGAAAATGCATCTGGGCCCTCCTCCAGCGGGGCGACGCAAAATGACCGAGCCGTCCGCGGCGACGCAAACCTGGCCCAAATTTTCGCCACGGATGCATCTCTGCAGACGCTGCGCGGACGCGGAAAGTGTCCGCTCGCGTCTGGCGGACGTTTCGCTGGGCCCGCCTGGCAGCGACTCTGCGTCGATGTGTCTTCTCAGGCACGCCAGCAACTGGCGCCGCTGCGTCGCTTCGGCAGTCTGCGCTACGTTAATGGCGATGTCTCCGCTGCCGAGCGGCCGCCGCCCACCTCCACCAACGAAGTTAATGGCGACACCACGCGTCCCGCGTCCGTCTTCTGCCTCCGTCCTATATAAAGAGGACACGCGTTCTTCTTCTTCATCCACTTCTCCAAGCAAACCCTAGCCGCCACAAGCTCCGCCGTAGCGCCGCCTAGCTCTTCCTGCGACGCAGCCAGGCCCGCGAGGAAGTCCATGGCGGGACCTGGTGGCCAGCGAGGCGGTCGAGGCTGTGGGCCTGGGCGCCCCCGGGGCCGTGGCCGGGGAAGGGGCCGCCGTGGTGCAACAGCTACGACACCACGGTTGCCGTCGTCTGCGCCCTCCTCGTCTTCGTAGGAGGACCGCTGCTTCGAGTTCCTCCTCCGCATCGACGATGATCCACTCGGCATCAAGCGGCTCCCGGACACGTTCGCCGAGTTCGTCGATGACATCGAGCCGACGCAGTTGCAGCTACGGGAGGCTAGTTGCAACTTCTGCCGGTGGAATGTCGAGGTCTTGTTCGACGGGCAGGGCAAGATGTACCTGCACACGGGCTGGGACAAGTTCGCCCGCGACCTCGAGCTCGAGCCCGGCTGCCAGATCACCTTCCTCTACGAGGGTGAAGGCGAGATGATCGTCAAGGTGTTCGACGACACAGCGTGCCGCATGCACTACCACACCGGCGAATCCGGATCGGATACGATAGTTAGAACTTAGAGTGTTCTTTCTTTGCAGCGAATATGCTACGAGCCAATTGAAGCCGCTAGTTGAGGTTTTTGGTTGTTCTTCCTCGAAAAAACCAACAGGGCCACCGTCACCAGCTAGATTTTCCAGTTTGGGTGACTGGGTGTGCCCTCGAATGTTCTTTCTTGGCAGCGAACATACGGAAATCAACACAACTGATTTCTTTTTTTAAAATGTTTTATTTGTGTCAACCATGGTTCAAACTATGTATTAATTTGTGTAAACCATGTTTCAAACTATGTATTAGTTTGTGTAAAATCATGTTCTAATATATAATATTTGAAACTATGTTTAAATGAAGAAGAGGAAAAAAAATTAAAAAATGCGTTGCTTGGCTGGAACCACCCCAGATGCAAAGAGATGCGCGAAAAAAAGGGTTATTTTAGCGTCCCAGAGCGCGAGGCAAACGCCACGGTACCATGCATGGAGGCACTTCCTTTCTTTCGCAGTGACCAGCTGGGCCAATAAAAAGGGTGGACTATAGACTGTTTTTTGACTGGCGCCACACTATGATGGATCGAGTACGGTGCTTTGCTTGTCCCATGACGATTGGTCGAGGCTCGTCGAGGGGTTGCGCTTTCTGCCAACATCCAGGTGTGCCCGTGTCAGAGCGTGTTGATCCATCCTCTACTTATCAAGGGCTGCATGCATGCATATGCGTGCAGCCATGCACATTGCGCACGCGGTTGAAACCTAGCCACACATGACGCAGTGACACGCCTCGCTAGTCCTTGGCCAACTACCCAAAGATTATGTTGGCTTTGTCGTCTTCCATATGGCGACCAGGATGGTAATGTTTGTTAAGGGCATGCATTTCGAACGTCCCAAATACCCGATTGTGTCCGTTTGCGTCGGTCCACGGACGTCATGCATGCGGCTAAGGGGATCGTTTGGATCGGGGTACCTTCAGTTGTGGGGACGTATTTTTTTAGCGGAGACATCGTCAAGGTCGTTAATAATGTTTTACGTCCCATCGAGGACTACCGCCGGCGATTAACTATTCCCGCGCGACGATTGTCGTTCCCACGTGTGCCCAATACATTGGCAAGTTTCGCCGGCGTTTCGCGCTCGCGGGAAACGACCTGCGCGGCAACGCCGTTTCCCGCCCCGCCGTGGCTATATATGCTGGACACCGGCGGGGGTGACGGGCACCCCTCAAGCTAACCCTAGCATCCATCCATGGCCGAGCACAACCTTAGCTGGTATCAGGTAGTTCAGATGTGCCGCCACGCCCACCCGGAGGAGGACGAGGAGCTAGTCGCCGCCGTCGTTCAGGCCGACCAGCTGGACCTGGAGGCGGCATCAGTGGAGGCGGAGGTTGCGGAGGCGGAGGCAGCATAGCGCGCGGAATGGCGCCTCGCGGCGACCAGGGCGGAAATCATCGACGCCAGGGCGGCGCTCGCGCAGGCGCAGGCGGCGATGGCGGACCCTCCGGCGGCCCCACCAGCGTACGCTGTCATCCACGACATTGCCGACGATGACGACGCCGTACCCGGCCGCTTCGAGTGCGCCGACGACCAGCGAATTCTGTTCGCCTCCTTCGAGACCCTGGCTGGGGACGCCCTGCGCCGTCAGGCTTGGGCAGCGGAGGAGGAAGCCCACAGCTATGCTATCGCCATGGCTCGGGGGTACATGTGCTCCGACCTGGACTTGCTCCAGTGGAGGGGCCCTTCTCCCGCGCGGGTCGAGCAGGAGAACCGGGAGCTGGTGGGCGCCATCGCCGCCAGGGACGAAGTGGTCGTGGAGGCGGCCCAGGCAGACGAGGCGGCGGTGGCCCAGGCGGAGGTGGCGAAGGCGGAGGCCAACTCTATGGCCAGGAGAGTCCTATGGGACTCCTCTCTGGCCGAGGCCCTCGAACGCCGCAGGCGGCAGGACGAGATGTCCGATCGCTGCCATGCGCGGCGCGCGGAGTGCGTGAAGGGCTCTCGCTTCGACGACGGCGCTGGCCCCTCCGGTGGCCAGTAGTAGGCCGCGCGACTCCGAGTAACCCAGGCCGTGGTAGGCCGCGCGACGGCGAGTAGGTACGGCCGTTGTAGTTTTAGATTAACTCGACTAACCATCTCTGTATACATGGTTCTTTTGGCCAATCAATAGTAATGAAGAAATATTTTGCTTACCTAGTCACTGCCGACTGGGCCCGAATGCAACGAACGCGGACACTTTCCGCGGCCACGCAGCGTCCGCGGAGACACAAACCTGGCGCATATTTAGGCCAAGTTTGCGTCGCCGCGGATGGCTCAACCACTTTGTGTCGTCCCGCTGGAGGTGGTAACAGACGCATTTTCCGGCCCGATGGACGCAAACGGTCGCTCAACATCCATTTACACTTGGAGATGCCCTAAGAGGATTTTTACCGACGCATCCTAAACCATGGCATGCGGTGCTATTGAAGGTATCGACACATGTTGCCGGCGTATTGGAGGCGGCTACACCCACCGGCATCCGCAACAGATTATCTACAAAAAATTTAAATAGAAAATGACGTAAAGATAATGATTTTCATTCAAATTTAGAACTAAGGGTAACTTCAACGCATGCATCACTGACATGCCGTTCTCGGCCTCCACAATGATCCGCACGGTCCCTCCCTTTTATTTACTTCACGTTCTAGTTAAGTTAAAGTTAAAATATGTTAAATTTGATTAAGAAGATAGGAAAAAAAATCAACATCCATAAAACCAAATGAATTATAAAATATACGTTATGACCATTCTAATACAATAGATTTTACATTGTCGATGTTCATATTTTTTCTTAAATATTTGATTAATCTTTATAAAGTTGGACTTTAACTAAACTCGAAATACAAAGTAATTAAGAACGAAGCGAGTATCACATCACTTCTCCGATCTTGACCTTAGAGCAAGTCCAACAGCACCCCTACATTTTCTCCCCTATATCTTCATGTAAGGGACACCCCTAAAAAGATTCTTCCCCTATATTTTTCTTCTTTCTAACAGCTCCCCTATAATTCCTCCCCAATGTCATATTCACATGTATTTTAATAATGTAGAGCCCACATGTAAGATTTATAACAAGGCATAAACATGGGTTGAGACATGTATAGCGGACACCTCCACAACCCCAATGCATAGGGGAGAGAGGGGGGTTGAGTTGGGGACATCAATATTTAGGGGAGGTTATAGGGTAGCTGTTGGAGCCATATTTTTCTTCTTTCTTCCCTATGTTTGGTATAGGGGTGGTTATAAGAGTGCTGTTGGACTTGCTCTTACCTCATCATTTGAGAGGTACTAGGTGACGACTAATCATCGGTCTAGTCCAAACTCTGTGCCCTGGTAACGTGTACGGCACCGTGTAATCCTCTGGTGCGTAACTGCGCGCACGCTAGACGCAACCACGTACGGTACCATGCATGCAGGCACTGATCCTTTCTTTCGTGGAGACCAGCTGGGCGAATGAAAGGTTAACGTGCCGCAGACTCTTTTTTGACTAGCTCCATGACGATCGATCCGGTACGGCCGGTGTGCTAGCTTGTCCCGTGAAGATTGGTCGAGGCTCGTCGACGGGTTGCGCTTTCCGCGAACATCAAGTGTGCCCGTATCAGGCCATCTCTAAGGCATCTCCAAAGCCGCGATTCATCCCGCGTCCGCGCGTCCGGATGGGTTGAACCGGACAAAATCCCGGTCTAGCGCGTGGATCCATTCTAAAAACGGATAGCCGCGGCGTCCGAGACGATCCAAAGTCGGTCTAAATTTGGGCCGAGTTTGCGTGGCCGCGGACTCCTATCGCTGGCCGCTCGCGTCCTCCCCTTGTGTGCCCCTGGCCTGCCTGGCTGCCTCCCAAAACACAGCCCCTCGCAAACATCTCCCACCGCTCCGCCGCCACCCTAGGACCGACAATTTGGGAGCACTGTCGATGCCGGCCACTGTCGTCGAAACGCCGGCAAGCGGTGCGGAAGATATTCATGCCCTATCTTGACAAGTTTGTCATCGTATTCATCGATGATATCCTGATACATTCCAACGATAAGGCTGAACATGCAGAGCATCTTAAGATAGTGTTACAAACACTAAGAGAACATCAACTATATGCCAAATCCAGTAAGTGTGAGTTTTTGCTAGACCAAGTGGAATTTATTGGTCATATGATTAGCAAATATGGAATAGCAGTAAACCCAAACAAATTAGCCGCAGTTTTGGAGTGGGAAGCACCTAAGAATGTCAAGGAAATAAGAGAACTCTTAGGAATGGCAGGATACTACCGGAGATTCATTGAAGGATTCTCCAAGATAGTTGGACCAAAATACACCTTTTGTGTGGTCAGATGAGTGTGAACATAGTTTTCAGACTCTAAAGGAGAAGTTAACCACCACACCTGTTTTAGCAGTGCCAGAAACCGGCAAAGATTAAACGGTGTATTGTGTTGCATCCAAGCATGGATTGGGATGTGCACTTATGCAAGATCGGAAAGTGATATCTTATGGATCAAGGCAACTAAGACCTCATGAAGTCAATTACCCCACACATGACTTAGAGTTAGTAGCCGTAGTGTTTGCACTGAAAAGTTGGAGACATTTCCTTTATGGAGCTAAGTGTGAACTTTATACAGATCATAAGAGTCTCAAATACTTCTTCACTTAGAAGGAATTGAACATGAGACGGTAAAGATGACTTGAAGTGATCAAAGATTATGATTTAACCATCAATTATACACCAGGAAAGGCTAATGTTGTAGCCGATGCCTTAAGTCGGAAGAGCACCGGAGGGGTAGAATAAGAGTTACCAACGGAATTGAAGAGGGAAATAAGTCCAGCACAGATACAACTCTGGGAGAAGGAAGCACATGAAGGATTATCAGCTTTACAAGTTGCAGAAGAGTTGAATATAAACTTGAAGAATGAGATTATCATGGGTCAGTTGGATGATCCATTTATCGTGGAGGAAATAAGAAGGATAGATGAAGGAAGGCCATCAGAGTTCAACCTGGGCGAGTCTGGATCCTTATGGTTTCAAAAGAGGATTTGTGTTCCAGACATAGCTGAAATCAACGAAGTAATACTAAGAGAAGCTAATGAAACACCATATTCAATCCATCCTGGAAGTACTAAGATGTACATGGATTTACATGAGTTGTTTTGGTGGAATAACATGAAGAGGGAAAGAGTGAAAGACAAACATCAAAGTCCCGCAGGACCATTACAACCTTTACCAATTCCGGAGTGGAAGTGGGAAGAGATAGGAATGGATTTTATCACCGAACTACCCATGACCAGTAAAAAGAAGGATATGATATGGGTAATCGTGGACCGGTTGACCAAAAGTGCACATTTCATTGCGGTAAACCAGAAGGATACAGGTGAGAAGCTTATAGCCATATATATCAAGGAGATTGTGAGCAAAAATGGAGTTCCAAAGAAGATAGTATCAGATCGGGGATCTGTGTTCACATCTGTCTTTTGGAAATAGTTGCAAGAAGCTTTAAGATCCAAATTGGATTATAGCACCGCTTATCATTGACAGACGGGAGGACAGACCGAGAGGACAAATCAAATACTAGAGGACATGCTCAGAGCTTGTGCATTAGATTTTGGAGGATCATGGGAGGAACATTTACCTTTAGCGGAGTTTTCCTACAACAATAGCTATCAAAGCAGTATCAAGATGGCACCATTTGAGGCTTTGTATGGACGAAAGTGTAGATCGCCCATATGCTGGTATGAGGCAGGATCAAGCAAGGAGTTTGACCCGGACTATGTGAAGGAGAAACAACAAATCATTGATGTGATTAGGGATAGACTCAAGATAGCTCAAAGCCGACAGAAAAGCTATGCAGATCAGAAAAGGAGGACATGGGAACCAAAAGTTGGGAACATGGTATACTTAAAGGTTAGTCCAATGAAAGGTCTTCGAAGATTCGGAGTTAAGGGAAAACTTAGTCGAAGGTACATCAGACTTTTCAAGATACTGAATTAGAACCGAGGGTTAGCTTTTGAATTGGAACTACCTGGAAAGTTAGCCCTAGTACACAATGTATTTCATGTTTCACAACTTCGGAGATGGTTAAAGACACCAGATGAGCCAGTATTCCATGAAGACCTAGATCTTCAGCCAGATTTGACTTACATTGAGAAATCAGCCAAGATTCTGGAGGAGAATTGGAAGAAAATCCGAAACAGAGCCATTAAATATTGCAAGATATAGTGGAAACATCATCCTAAGAGGGAAGCCACTTGGGAAAAGGAAGATGATTTAAGGAAAGCATATCCAGAGCTGTTCAGGTATTACCAATCACAACTTCGGGACGAATTTTTCTTTAAGGGGGAAAGGCTGTAATATCCCAGGATTCGAGACGTTTGCGGGGTAGAATTAGAAAAGGGTTGTGCATTGCATCGCAAAACTAGGGGAAATTTCACGCTTAATTGCATAAACCCTAAGAGGGAACAAGTTTATCTCTCGACACCAGATAGGATTAGGGTTTCGAGAGTGCGACAAACTTGGACATGATCTCTTTTGAATTAGGTTTTTGAAATGAGGGGAACATTTGAATTTCACACTTACAATTGAGTGGTTGAATTTGAAATGAGTTCGAAGTGAAATTCAAACTCAAACAACACATAAAATATAAAGATAATTAATAATTCAAACAATAATTTTATATTTGGATAATACAATTAAGAAAAGAATATAAATGTGTTACAATAAGCTCATTAGGGAAACATTGAGCTTTACTGATCATCACACACATAATACGTTGTCTTTACAATATTCAAATATAATATTATTACATAACTCATTTCAGAAAATGATCAATGAAAAAGAAAAAGGAAAATTACAATGGAGAAATGAACTAGCTAAACTAAAATCTATCTATCTTCTTGATCTTCTTGATCAACAAGAAGATTGAGTAGATCATCTCATATTGATCCCTGCATAGTCAAAATAGAAATAGAGATGCACATTGTGCCAAATGGCAATGCCACTTGTTAGACTAGAAACAAAAGTAAAATAGGCAGGATAAGATCAACCAGCCAGAGCTGATCCAAAGCTTCACAAGTCCCAACAGTGAGCATCACAAGCAGCTCACAAGAATGAGTGCATGCTCACCAACACACACACACATGAGGAGTCACCAAAATGGCACAGGACCTTCTGTCGACCAAGGAGGCCATCACAAGTTCATATAAAACCTTTTCAAGCACAAACCCTAGCCATTCATCGACCAGCCAGCCATAGCTAGCAAGAACACAAGAACACCAAGAATAGTTCCACTTCTTTTTCCACCAAGAAGAAGAAGATGTTGAGCCAACAGATGGAGTAGCACCAGCACATGCCAGCTAGGAGGAGCAGGGCAAGCACCAAACCAACAGCCAGAAGAAATCCTCTACACCAAGACATCTAGGAGCTGGAGTGAGGTATACATTGAATCATGGACAAACCAGATGGTTTTGTCCATAATATTGCACAGGCATGCTACACACAAACACACAAGGGTGGAGAACCATATTTGATCATCATTTGGTCATAGACCAAGTGAATCTGGTGAAAATGGCAAACAGCCAGAGATGAATCAAACATATGCCCATGGTCATGCCAACCATACAAGTGGTAGCATCTTCCAAATGGAAATAGGAAGGAAACCATCCCAGATAACTAACCATATCTACCAGACTACACTAGCCCTTTGAAACCATCAGAAAAAGGTAGTATAAATGTATCTACCAATATTTTTCAACATCAAAAGTTGCTGGCAATCGAAATGGATCACCCAGCAAGCACTTATCCCATTACAGCAAGCCAACAAGGTGGGAGATACCAAAACAGCAGCTAGATGCTGCTAAGGCCAACACAACCACACCAAAAGCATCCAAACAGCAAGCTATTCACACTTATCATCACCAGAGGGGTTCAAGATGGAGCTAGGGTCCCCAACAGTAGTTTGCATCCCTCTAGCTCAAGCACATACATCATAAGATTCATCACTGCACAACAGTTCATCTCATTTATCCATTTATTCATGATAAGCTATACAGATAAATGAAGTAAGAAAATAACCAGCAACAGAAACACTTGCTAAGAATCCAATGGATCACTGCAAGCATAACCACCTGCTTTACCAAGCATCAACAATCACCAGTACATGGTGAAATGCTACACAAGTGCAAGAGTACCCAACAGTAAGCACAGATAGGATCACAGTGAGCAGTATCAAGTAACTGATGACCATATGATCATCAGAGCTTGCTAGAGTTTGCTAGAATCAACCAGAGCATCAGTAACTCATAAAAGTTACTGAATTATCACAACTGTAACAACCCAACTTTTGTGACTTGATTTAAAATTTTGGAATACAAATTTTTGGGCCAACAAAAACTTTTTCTATCATTAAAAATTTCATGCATATAGTTACTCTTGCATTGGTTGTAGGATATGTGTATGTGCTTGTGAATATTCCAATTGTGTGCCAATATCTAGAACCCTAAAACTTCTTTTCACTATAACACCTTGTTTATCCCTGGTTTTATTTAACTAAAAATAACATGCTAAACCCTAGTGCATGTGATCATGATCTCTCAAGATCATGTTTCGTCCAAATTTCCATCCTCCATATTTCTTCCATCCTTTCTCAAAAATTCAAACTCGAAAATCCTCCAATGCAAGTACCCATTGAACCATCATTAATTGCCCTAGTCTTGCCTTTGATCACACATTTGAGGGTTGTTTTAAAAATCCAAAGAATGGGAAAATTAAGGGAATGGCCATGCCGGCCATGATCACACCTCCTCCATTACCATCTATCTCTATTTTTTTTCTCTTTACTCTCCAACCCACCAACATGGTGGATGCTACTCTGAACCCACACTCGACCCAATCCCTTCTCTTTCACTCTCTCACTTTTCACACAAGATCACATGTGTGTGCATGCATTTTGGCACCATGTGGTTAAGAGAGAAATTAGAGAGAAGAGGTGGCCGGGGCATGGAGTGCACAAGCTGCCAATAGTGCATGCCTCCATTTAGACACAGCTGATACGTCCAATTTGCATCACTATTTTATATCATAATTTGCTGTTATTCATTGATATATTTCATATTGGGACACAATACTTATGTTATTTCATCTATTTTGCATGTTTCATGATTATTTGGAGATCGAGCACCGGAGCCGAGATTCTGCTGGAAAAAGCACCGTCGGGATGCAATATTTCGGAAGTCCAACGGGTGCATGCGCACCTAAACGGGCCCGAGCGCCGGCGTGGCGGGCCACGTCCCGCCTTTCAAACGGGAGCCTCTCCCGCGCAGCGACGGTGCTGCGCCGGGCCGGATGCTGGCCGAGCCCGAGCATCTCCGGCCCGTTTACCTTTTCTCTTTTTCTTCTATTTAAATCTGCGCGAGTAAAGTCTCGTTCAGTTCTCGAAATACCATAAATTCATAAATGACTCAAAATTGATGATTCGAAATTATGTGTACTCGTGAACAAATTCTTAACCATGGATAAATGCATGCATGTGATTTTGTGCTGTGATTATGTGCTGATAAATATAAACCTAGAATGTATCTGGTTGTGCATTTTAATTATTGTGCCAGATTTATAGAACCTTTTTGCATGGGGTTATTTTTGTTGTGAAGTGTATGTTAGTAGCTTCATTTTGACACTAGTGTAGCATGCAGGAGCTTCCTGGATTGGAGTTGTTTTAGAAAACAAGATCTGTCCAGAGGGAGAGTAAATGATTTTTAATTTGAAAAATAATAATGATTTTGAAACAAAACCAAGTTATACTGGTAGATATACCTATAGGCTAATTTTGTGCCAAAGGAAATATTTTTAAGAGTTATAGTTTAATTCCAAGAATTTAATTACTGAAACAGTATACCTTTTCAGTATTTGATTTTTATAAAATCATTCACAAATCAGAAAAATACAAATCCAGTGGGGTTAGTTCACATTTGTTCTTAGCTATCCAGGGGTATGCTTTGTTTTGGTTGGAGATGCTCTGGTTAGTGTTGGTTTGAGATTTGGAGTGCTCTGGTTTCTGTCTTGATTGAATTATTTAGGACAGTAGAAATTTTATTTGCATATGATTCTTGTGCAGGTGTGTTCTACATGTCAATAGCTTTCTGTAGGTATGCTGCATGCATTTTTGTGACTTCCGAAAGATTTAGGTCATTTAATTGGTTCTTAAGTCAATTCTGGAATTGCAAAAATCATATCTTTTGTTTTAAAAATCAAAAATGGGTGAAACCACTTTCAGTAGTTTGCATTTGTCAACCTCTATCTACTGTGATTTTATCAGATTTTTGTGTGCATTATTCTGGAGATAGTTTGTTGATTTGTATGGTGTGTTTCTTTTATTTTTGCGACGATAGATTCGAACGCCGCCGGAGACGAAGGAGGAGGTGACCTTGGGGGATTTGAAGAAGAAGACCAGGGACACTTTGCTGAGCAAGGCAAGCCACCTCTTGATGCATCTCTGATCCTATATATCTTGTTCTTGCATTATTACAAGTTTTACAAGAAGTGCATGTCTTCTATATTTATTTTGTCGGTGGTTAGTGCCACCCGGAGATTTATTAATCCACCATTAGGGTGCAGCCCTCGTTGATACCTACTGAACACCTCTCTATTAGTGACCTGGTGCTTATCACCTTGTCATCCTTGTCGCCATTTTTCGAAGAAGAATTGGACTATAGGTTGGGAGCCCTGGAAAAATGGTTACGAAAATGTTTTCCCGAAAAGAAGTTTTTCGAAAACCTTGGTATGGGGTTGCCCTGCCCAAGTGTGAGTCTATTCAATGAAAAATGTTTATGAAAAGGAGATTTTGATGGAGGCAAGTGGAGAAAAGAAAATGTTTTCGAAAACTTTAGCGCCTAAGTACTCACCCGGATCGAAAGACGAGTGCAACCACATTACCCCAAAGTGGGCACGGGGCGTAGCGTAGTAGTTTGTCTCGCCATAGTTTGGGTCCTGCAAATGTAAGGGGTAGTCCGAGCATGGACACCTATCGACCGTGGCCTTCCCGACGAACTGGGGACGCCTTTCCATTGCGTATCGATGGCGGGGGTACAACCTATGAGCTCCCATTGAATAATGCCCCGCGGTTGGTCGCGGCATTCCGGAGGGTCGAGCTGGTCGGGGAATTTGCTACTCCTGGGTAAACGACCCCTCGAACTGCTGGTGTTGGGAGGTACAACTCTAGGCGGCATGTCTTAGGCTATGGCGGGCAAGCGAAAAGCTGCGATCGGTTATCCGAACCTCGCGTTTTGACGCTTGGTGAACCGGGGATGATCCCGGCGGATTTATCGGATCTTGTGGGGAAAGTGTACAACCTCTGCAGAGTGAAAACTATTCGAATAGCCGTGTCCGCGGTTATGGACGGTTGGAAAGGCTGCTGCTTAGCACTAAAGAGTTTTGGTTTACAAAAGTGTTTTTCTCAAATATTGTTTTGGGAAAGTGGTGCCAGTGGGACTGGTGAAAAATGTACCGGAGAGGTACGGTGGAAAGTTGGAAAGAAAATGGCCATATGAGATGGCTGAAATTAAGTTGGGTCACCCTTACCTATTAGTCTGCAAAATAAAATGGTTTATCAAAAAGTTTTCAACAAAGATATGGAAATGTCATTCTCTCGAGAGGAACCACCTCTCGCTCCTTGTCGCCCTAGTTTAGTGCCTGTTCCTTGCTACTGCCATATTGCATATCCTTTACTTCTCTCTAAGGTGGTTTGCGAGTACATTCAAAAGTACTCACTGGCATTGTTGTCCTGGTTATCTACTTGACCAGACTTTGAAGAAGAGTACTTCGAAGAAGAGGAGTACGACGCCGAAGACGCGAACTAGGACGCTCTCCCGATCGGCCGCCTGTAGGGTAAAGGCCCGACTTGGGTTCCACCGCTTTTGGAGTCAAGTTGTTTCCGCTGTCTGTTTGGTGAACTACGGCCTTGATGGCCTATGATGTAAGACTTCGTATTACTTAAATTCGATACTCGTAATGGATGATGTAATCTGGTATCGGTTCGGTTATGTATTCACGATGGAATGATCTTGGGATCGTGAAATTGAATGCATAACGGAGTTACGGACTGGTAAGTCCGGGGCCCCACGAGCTGGTATCGAGCCATCCTGACTCGTAGGAGACCTTAGTTAGCATGGGCGTTAGAAATAGAACAAAAATTATTTTCTTAAACAAAAAGGTTGACTAAATGCTGAAAATGCTTAAGTCCCTTACCTCCTTCTATTTTCCGGAAACTTTACTTGCATTACTTGTTTTATTATGCTTAAAATTTTGCACACTCGTGGTCACTAACTTAATCTACTTTAAAATTTGTGTAGATGCCGATCGAGTACACGCACGTCCGTCGAGGTGGGAGTGAGGCCGCCCCTCTACTTCTTCGAGCGGGCCTTAGCCGACCTGGCTATTCGCTGCGGACGTATGGTGCCCGAGATTAAGGGCGTCCGTGCCGAGAGGTCCGCGAGACTCGGAGATGGCCTGGTTGGTCACCTGCGTCGTCGGGGGAGCGGGATTTCCCCGCTGCGAGGAGTTCACCATCGACGTGATGGAGCGCACGTGGCTCGACGGGATGATTCGAGTCTCCCAGGAGGCACTTGCACGCCTTGCCTTTCTTCCCCCGGAGGTTGTCCCCGACACTGGTTACCGGTACCTTGGCCGGCGCGACCTCGCGGGCCAGCCCGTGGCCGGCGCCCCGCACGCCGACACCGCCCACCGGCTGCACCACATGGAGTACCTGCTTCACCACACTCGGACTCAGCGAGGACCGCGCCCGTGAGAGGTGCGATCCGCGGGAGGATGAGATTGCTACACTCGCGCTCAGCTTGCGCTACACGAGCTGACCTTGCCAGTGAGCGCAAGCTGAGGGTTGCCGCACGCCGGAGGGTTACTCGCCTGAAGGCGAAGGTGACTTCGCTGGAGGCTCTGACTGCACAGATGGAGGCCACTATTGAGGAGCTTGAGGACGACGGTGAGGATCTCCGCAAGGAGAACGAGGCTCTCCTTAGTGACGACGACGACTACGAGGACGAGGACTTCGACATGGAGCCCGATACTGAGGATGAGGCCTTCATCAACGATGAAGATGAGGAGCCCGAGCCACTGATGCCCGAGGAGGACCCCGAGGAGCCAGCCTTTGTTGAGGAGGACGCCCCACCTGCACCTGAGGTTCCTGTCGTGGACCTCGACGACTTCTAGAGCACCACCTTGGACTCGCACCACCTTACCTTAGGGCGATGAGATAGGCCCCCTTTTGCGATGCGAGTAGACTTGTGATGATGGTTCTATGAAACCATTCTTTTGGCTGTGTTGTATGAGACTTATGTGTGATGATGTATGCTACATTGTGCCATCGGCACCCTGCTATGCTATGCTATCATTTGCCTACTTTGCATTTGTTGCGCCCGTTTTCGAATTTCCGTTTTTAATTGCAATACCTCCCCCTTTTAAGTGGCTGCCCATCTACTTGTTCTCTTTTAAAATCTGAATCCACCCTTCTCCAGGATGGTGGAAACCCGTAGAGGAGACCACAGCGGGGCAAACCGAGACCCCCCTCCACCTCCACCTCCCGACCCTACCATGGCTCAACTCCTGCGTATGATGATGGAAGACCGTGAGGCAGCCCGTGCGGAGCGTCAAGCTAATCTTGCTACTCTTCAGCACCTCACTCAGCTTGCTACCGGTAACGCCAACAACAATAATGGCGGGGATGGAAATGGAGACCCCGCTCCAAGGCTGAAGGATTTCCAAAGCACCAATCCACTCGTCTTCTCCAAGTG
>NC_061508.1:266642724-266653896 GCF_022539505.1 Lolium rigidum
GCTCCTCGTTGGGATCGACATTCTTACTTATCGAAGATACTACGATACACCCCCTATACTTGTGGGTCAACAGCCAAACCTGAAGCTACACTCCAACCCTACCCTCTCTCCTGTCCCTCCCCTACTCAAACCTAGAGAGGCTCTCCCGTCGCATCCTCTCTTTGGCAAGGCCCGCACGGTGCATCTCAGCCTTCTCTCTTTTCTGCTGCGCATGCTGGCGGAACCAGGGGACACTGCTGATCACCGAGCCTCCCTCTCCCTCCTAGACAACCTCCAGGGACTCCCCTTCATCGACCCGCCCCTGGACCCCCAACCGCTGCCGAGCACGTCACCCTGGAGCACGTCCACGTAGGCTGCGCCACGGCCCTCCCCGGTGAGCATCCATGCCAGGAGTTGGACGAAGAGAGTGTCACCCCCGTGGGGACGCACGCTCAGCTGCAGCCACGCTCTCTCCTGCCCGTGTTTGTCGTCGCCTCGCCGCAGACGTTCCGTCGAGTACCTGGCAGAGACACGACGTCTCCACGCCTGGACGCTTCCTCGCGCTCCAGACGGCCGCATCCTTCCAACGAAGCTCGCCACGGCCTGGAAGCACAGCAGCACCGCCCCGCTCGACCTATCCCGCGCTGCCGCCCACCGTGAACCCCCTCGCCACACCGTGTCCACCGTGCACCGCGCGGCGAGATATAAAATGGCCCGGACCCCCTCTTACTCAACTCCCTCGCCACCAGAACCCCACTCCACCCCAACTCCACCTCCCGAGAGGAGAGGAGCTCCTCTCCTCCCTGCTCGCCGCGACGTTGCTCGCATTGCTGCAAGCTCCGGTGAAGGTTGACGTCGCAGGCCGCCACCATTCTTCTCCCCTCCTTGTTCCATGGAAGCCTCATGATTACCTCTATCTAACGCGCCTACCCTTGCTTGCTAGGTGGACGTGTGGACGCCGGCGTTCCGAGCAGCGTCCGCGGCCCGTCGCCGTCAACCACCGCCCCGACCCTGCTGTTTTCGTCGCCGCCACAGCCATTCGGGAGAGTATCCTCCCCTGCGTCCAACGCACCCACTCCCGGCGTTTTCTGCGACCCACGGTGAGCAGGCGACCGCTCAGACGGAGCTAGGGACTTCCCCGTCGCTGTCCGGCCGGTGCTGGGGACACTGCATGCAGGACCTGGGCCGACGGCTGCACTGCCCCGACCCGCCGCGTCTTCCTCGACACTCCAGACCAGCCCCGAGCCGCCCCTAGGTGAGCCCTTCCATTCCTGCCTGTAGCTAGGGTTCGCTCCGCCGGCCTCCGTGCTTGCGTGAGGAAGAAAACGCATGCACCGTTGGATTGGATCCAACGGGTGCATGCAGACCCCGCGGGCCCCGTGCGCTGACGAGGCAAGGGCCACGTCCCCGCTGTTTGAAAACGGGCAGTCCCGCGCACCCGCGGCGTCTGCTGGGCCACCCAGCGGCGGACCTGGGCAGATCTGGGCCGTGCCGCCGACCCCGGCCCATTTCCCTTTTCCTGTTTAATCTAGATAAATCTGCCAGTAAATATGGCTGTAGTTTTTGAAGTTCTACAAATTCCTCGTTTGTTCAAAAATTGCCATTCAAGTGTCTATGTGCTCCTTTACAAAATCCTAACCTTTTACAATTACATGCATGCGATTTAGTCTTGTATATTTGTGCTGATAACTAAAATCCTAAAATGTTACCGTAAGAGCATTTTAATTAGTATGAGTTATTTATAGACCCTTTTTGCATGAGGAAAAATTTGTTATGCTGTAGATGTGAGTACCTTTCTTTTGGAACTGGTCCCACTTGCAGAAGCTTGCTGGTTATTCTCTGGTTCACAAATCAAATATCTTCCAGTGAGCTTTTCTGTGATTTTTATTTTGAAAACTACAAATGATTTTGGAGAAAACCCAAGGGCTACTGGTATATGTCATGTTAGGGTACTTTTGTGACAAAGGAAATATTTTCCAGAGTGGTAGTTTAATTATGAGGATTTTATTACTGAAACAGAATACCTTTTCAGTATATGATTTTTGTAAATTATTTTACAAATCAGAAAAATGCCAAACCAGTGGGGTTGGATCACATTTAACATTAGATATCCAGGGGTATGATTGGTTCTGGTTGGTGATGCTCTGATACTGGTGAGCCTAGCTGTTTGTTTGCTCTGGATTCTGTCTCATTTAAATTGTCTAAATTATTTAAAAAATTATTTGCCAGTGATTCTTGTGCAAGTGTGTTACAAATTTGGTTAGCTTTCAGTAGGTATACTGCATATATTTTTGTGACTCACAGAAAGATTTAGACCATTTAAATGGTTCTTAAGTCATTTCTGGAATTGTAAAAATCATATCTTTTGTTTTAAAAATCATAAATTAGTGAAACCACTTTCAGTAGCTTGCATTTGTAAACCTTTACATACTGTGATTTTACCAAATTTTTGTGTGCACTATTCTGGAATGGTTTGTTGATTCGGTGTGTGCTTGTTTCTTTTTTATTTTGCGACGCTAGATTCGAACGCCGCCGGAAATAAAGGAGGAGGTGAATTTGGAGGAATTGAGGAAGAAGGCCAGGGACACTTTGCTGATCAAGGCAAGCCACCTCTTGATGCATACCTTGTCCTAATTATCTTGCTCTTGCATTATTACAAGTTTTATAAATTGCATGGTTTTTATTTTATTTATGTGAGTGGTTCCGCCACTCGAAGTTTTATTACTCCACCCTTACGGGTGCAGCCCTCGTGATGCCTACTGATCCAACACTTGCTAGAGATATGGTGTTTAACACCTTATCATCCTTGTCGCCGCTTTTCAAAGAAAAGTCGGACTATAGGTCGGGAGCCCTCTTTAAAAAGGTTTGTGAAAATGTTTTCAAGAAAAGAAGTGTTTCGAAAACCTTGGAATGGGGTAGCCCTGCCCAAGTGTGAGTTTATGAAAAAGAAAAGGTTTTTGGGAAGAAAAGTTGCTGGAGGCAAGTGGAGAAAATTGTTTAAAAAAAAAAAAACTTTGGTGACTGAGTACCTAACCGGACCTAGCCAGTACAACCACATTACCCTTTTGTGGGACGGGGCGTAGCGTAGTAGTTTGTCTCGCCTTAGTTTGGGTCTTGCAAGTGTAGTGGCAGTCCGATCATGGACGCTTCGACCGGGGTTCTTCCCATGAGAAGGGACGCAACCCATTTGCCTTTTCAGGTACGCGGGGTACAACGCATGAGCTCCCATTGAAATATGCCTAAGTGGTTGGATGGCATTCCGGAGGGTCGAGTGTGCTTGGGGACCTTGCTACTCCGGACAGCCCTCGGACTCGGTGTTGGGAGGTATAACTCATTCGGCATGTCTTAGGCTAAGGCGAGCAGGCGAAAAACTACGATCGGGTACTTGTCGTGGCATATGTTATTATGCAGGGATGATGCCCACACGATGAGTATTCGGATCTTGTGGGTAAAGTGTACAACCTCTCGCGAGTGTAAATCTATTCGAATAGCCGTGTCCGCGGTTATGGACGTGGGAATGGAAGCTGCTTGGCATTAAAGGAAAGTTTTGTTTTACAAAAATGTTTTCCAAAAAGGTTTTGGAAATGTACCTGGGAGGTACGGAAAGATACCGGTGGGACTGGTGGAGATGTACCTGGGAGGTACGGTGGAAAGTTGAAATTGTTTTGGTCATTCTGATGGCCGGAAAAGAAAATGGGTCTTCCTTATCTATTAGTCTTCAAATAAACTTGTTTTCAAAAAGGTTTTCAACAAAGGTATATAGATGTCATACTCTTGAGAGGAACCACCTCTCTTTCCTTGTCGCCCTAGTATAGTGCCTGTTCCTTGCTACTGCCATTCTGCATATCCTTTATTTCTCTCTAAGGTGGTTTGCGAGTACATTCAAACGTACTCATTGGCATTGTTGTCCTGGCTATTTACTTGGCCAGACTTTGAAGAGGAGTACCACGAAGAAGAAGAGTACGACGCCGAAGACGCGAACTAGGACGCTCTCCCGGCCAGCCGCCCGTAGGGTAAAGGCCCGACTTGGGTTCCACCGTTGTTTGGAGTCAAGATGTTTCCGCTCGTTGTTTGTTGAATTACGGCCTTGATGGCCGATGTTGTAAGACTTCCGTAATACTTTTAATTCGGTACTGTAATGGATGATGTAATCTGGTATCAGTTCGGTTATGTATTCACGATGGAATGATCTTGGGATCGTGAAATTGTATGCATAACAGGAGTTTCGGACTGGTAAGTCCGGGGCCCCGCAACAACCAAGCCATAATTGCATTCACAGTAATTGAATAGACAATTTTATAATTGTATCCAGAAGCACATCAAAGAATTGATGTACCACTGAATCAAGCAACACAAGAATGGCACAGCAGCACCCAGCCAACATCACTAGCACTTGCACAGGAAAGGATTACACAAGGCAATTAGCCAGGGATATCATTTTTAGATAAACAAGAATAGGAAGTGGCACATCAGCAGCTGGAGCAGCATGTGGCAAGTCCATCAGCATCACAGCAGCAGCATGAGCATAAGCATGAGCACAGCAGTAGCAGCAGACATGATAGAACAACACATACATGAGCATCACAGAAGCAGCAAGAGCATGAGCATAAGCATGAGCACAGCAGTAGCAGCAGACAGGATAGAACAACACATACATAAGCATCACAGTAGCAATAAGAACACATACATGAACATGAGCATAGAAAGAGCAGCAACTAGGATGGAGCAGCATGAGCAAGAGCATAACAGTGGCAGTAGCTAGGATAGAACAACACACACAACAACAGTAGCAAAGCATGGCTAGCAGCAACCGCTCTAGCCATGGAATAGATAGCTAGGAGCACAAGCACAGCAGCAGGAGCACTACTGGTGTACTGGCAAGTCCAGTACACCAGGGCAATGGATGCCAGGGCATCCAGAGGAGGAAGACAAAGTAGAGCAGATAAGAGAGAAGGGGAGGAGCACATACCAGGCGAAGCAGACAACAGATGCGGCCATGCCGGCCACAGCGGCACACGCCAGACCACGGCGGCACCAAGCCAGGCCAAGCCATGTCACGGCAAGCGCCACAGCGCCCAACACGGCTTGACACGCCCCTGGACAGCACCAGGGCAAGCCTGGAGCACCGCCAGTGTGCAGCAACGGTGGCGACCGTAACCCTAGGCGCCACGAGAGGGTCGAGGACGAGCAGAAGGAGGCAAATCCGTCAGATCGACGTGGATGAGTCGACGCGCCGTCGCGAGACGCGTCGAACGCGCCCCATGGCGAGGGCAGAGACGGCCGGAGCTGGCCGAAATCAGGGGCGACGGCGGAGGCGAAGCAAAGGCGCGGGAGAGGCTAGGGTTACGGTTCGAGCGTGCGAGAGATAAGAGAGGAGCGAATAAGGCCAAACGGGCCGGACCGGGTGGGCTGGCCCAGTCTAACCCAATGGGTTCGCCTGATTGGTAGGCCTAGGGGCAAAATGGTCAATTCACTTTCTATTTTAAACAGAAACTTTGACATAAATCCAAAAATTATAAATAAATCTAAAAAATAGATTAAAATATGAAAACCATCTTAAAAATTATTCTCCATCATAAACAAATACTTGTTAGAATATTTGAGCCAAAGTGAAAATTAATAATTATTCATCCGAATAATAATGCATTAATAAAAACAATTAAAATAGACCTCATGTTTTTAACAATTAAATAAGTCCATAAATTACCTTGGACTTAAATAATTCTTGGAAATACTCCAAGACACTATTTTTACTCTTAAGGAGGAAAAAATTAAATATTTATTATTCCAAAACTCTGAGAATTAAATCAAAAACACCAGCTGGTGGGGGGACAACTTAAAAACACCAAAAGCATGCATCATTTGAATCTTGAACCATTTCCCTTATCGGACAATGATGCTATCTTTCAGAAACAGAGGACCAGGGCCAGTCCAAACAATCCAACTGCACTACCTTGCAGTCACCAGGAAAGTTCATCGCTTGCTCATGTCAATTTGAGTATTTTTACCAAATTACTTGCAAAGTACTATACTTATCACTCTTGCATGAAAAGCAAAAATGTTATTTTCATAACTATGAACATGACTATGTGGTGGGCGATGGAACCATGGTATGAGTATGGTGGAGGTTCCATTGCAATTGATTTATATCCATCTAGGATTAAAAAAAATGTCGTCCAGTGATTCTTGTGTCGTAAGACCCGTGTTAACCATAAGATCTGGAGTAGGACGGAGTAGCCAGTTGTGTTTCTTCCTCTCGTACATCAACGAATGCACTTACCTTAGCAGTTGTGTCTTGCGAGAGCAACTTGACGGTGGGGATCCCATTCTAATTCCCCACTGTAATGTGGTCTATGATGGGTTGCAGAAGGCCGGCGAAGGTATCGAGGTCGGATGGTACCCAAGAATGGGGTACGTTGACCGGCGGGGATATTAGTTGAGGTCGATGATATCCAATGGATATGCTGACCAGCGAGGACCCAAGGTCGGAACCGCAACAAAGGGTGGGTGTGCGGGGTCACGGAGAAACACAATGATTGGCTAGGACCTTATATCGGGCCTCACACCACGGAAGTGTGGACGGGAAAGCTGCCCGGTTGGCACCAAGGTTAATATCTCTTATGGTTAAAGCAACAAACCTCTGCTGAGTTTAACGAATCGTGACTTGTCACTCCCTATTCCGGGTTATGGAACTGCGAAGACGGACGGAAAGGAACTCCATGAAGTTCTAGACAACCGGTGAAGGCTGATGAACATAGCTCTTCGGAATAAACGCAACCTTTTGAAGAAATGCTTATAAAAACCTGCATTGGCATTTGAATTTCTAGTCTATTATCGTAGCTAGTGCATAAAACACCTCTTTCCTATAATGAACTTGTTGAGTACGCTCGTACTCATACCTCTTATAATCCCATGCTTAGATTGTCTGAACCACCTGAAGGAGGCCAATGAAGGACCAGAAGGAGCAGATGGGATCTGCTATGAAGAACCAGACCTCTTTAGAGGAGTAGAGGGGGTAGACTACCTTATCGTGTACGGAACCGGGGAGGTTCCAAAAGAAGACAACGCTTGAGTAATACGAGTAATAGTAGTAGTTGAGCAGCACGAACTCTATAGTATTTAGCAGCTCGAGTAGAATGGTACTAAGCCTTCTTAGACCTATATTGTATAATTTAAATAGGATTCACCTAGAACCTTTGAGTTATCCTCTATCCAGGAGGAGCTCCAATGTAATGTACATATATGGCTTGTAATCTTAAGTGAGTGAAATAAAGACCAGCTATGCTTCTGTTGTGCTACTCTGAGGGATGTAATATTTGCGGATTGGTACTTCGCACATGTTATGCCAACGACTGGCATACTACAACATGTAGTGGTATGCAGGGTCACCACACTTGTCCCATGGTACCTTGGCTGTCGACGCCTGGGATGAGGAGCTTTCACATTCGGCTTTTTCTGAAGTAACGTGAACCATTTAGAAAATCTTACTACTAGAATATAAATGAGACTTGAAGATTAGGATCTAATTAAGTTGGTAAATTGGTTACCTATGCTTTCTCAACATCCTTCACATGCCTCCTTTACCACCTTGGGGTTCATGAAAAGTTCCCCGGTTTCTGTATCTTTATGGTACCGGGACCTGATAAATCTCGTTGTCTCCTACTTGGGGTACTTGTCGAAGGGGTTCTTAACGCCCTGAGCTATATATGTCGCTTCCTCCTCCTTTCACTTGGGATCCTTTCCATCGTAACCATGGCTCTCGAGACGGTGGTTACCGATGTTCATCTCCCGCATCTCCTTCCCCTACGCATGGCGCTTCTTGGTCGCATCTAGCTCTTCATTCGCAAGGAAAGTCTTGAGTTCCTCTTCCGTAACCTTTGGAAAGTGGTAGTGGATCTATTTGAAACTCTTACCTTTAGAAATCATCTTCGTCACTAGTAGTTTTAAAACAGCTCAGGTCTTTGCTGAACTTGACAATGTCTTGTGTGTTCACAATATTTCCAGTTTGGTTCGTGCTATTGTTGTCGTGTGGGAACTTTTATCGTGCATTCATCCTCGAAATGAGTTGGGCGCACAAATGATTTTTGTTGTTCCCTTGGATGCTTGTTCGATTGAGATTGACGACATCTCGAAGGATTGCTGCCACTTGGAGGTTGTACCCCTTAGTGACTTTTGTAGGCTCTGTCGGCAACCACATCTGGGGTCCACTACGGTGACTGTGTCTGTGCATGTGGCGACTTATGGGATTAGGTATTAGAATGGGATGGATGAAGCGTATGTTTTAGCTGCACTACCCAAGGCCAGTTGTTGACGCGTAAAGCACACGCCCGTTGGGAACCCCAAGTGGAAGGTGTGATGCGTACAGCAGCAAGTTTCCCTCAGTAAGAAACCAACGTTTATCGAACCAGTAGGAGATGAAGGCCACGTGAAGGTTGTTGGTGACGGAGTGTAGTGCGGCGCAACACCAGAGATTCCGGCGCCAACGTGGAACCTGCACAACACAATCACAGTACTTTGCCCCAACTTAACAGTGAGGTTGTCAATCTCACCGGCTTGCTGTAAACAAAGGATTAAACGTATGGTGTGGAAAATGATGTTTGTTTGCGAAGAACAGTAAAGAACAGAGTTTGCAGTAGATTGTATTTCAGATGTAAAAGAATGGACCGGGGTCCACAGTTCACTAGTGGTGTCTCTCCAATAAGAAATAGCATGTTGGGTGAACAAATTACAGTTGGGCAATTGACAAATAAAGAGGGCATAACAATGCACATACATATCACGACGACTACTATGAGATTTAATCAGGGCACTACGACAAAGTACATAGACCGCTATCCAGCATGCATCTATGCCTAAAAAGTCCACTTTCAGGTTAGCATCCGCACCCCTTCCAGTATTAAGTTGCAAACAACAGACAATTGCATTAAGTATGGTGCGTAATGTAATCAACACAAATATCCTTAGACAAAGCATTGATGTTTTATCCCTAGTGGCAACAGACATCCACAACCTTAGGGGTTCGTCGTCACTCCCGGATTCAATGGAGACATGAACCCACTATCGAGCATAAATACCCCCTCTTGGAGTTACAAGTATCAACTTGGCCGAGCCTCTACTAGCAACGGAGAGCATGCAAGAACATAAACAACACATATATGATAGATTGATAATCAACTTGACATAGTATTCCATATTCATCGGATCCCAACAAACACAACATGTAGCATTACAAATAGACGATCTTGATCATGATAGGCAGCTCACAAGATCTAACATGATAGCACAAGAGGAGAAGACAACCATCTAGCTACTGCTATGGACCCATAGTCCAAAGATGAACTACTCACACATCAGTCCGGAGGCGATCATGGTGATGAAGAGTCCTCCGGGAGATGATTCTCCTCTCCGGCAGGGTGCCGGAGGCGATCTCCTAAATCCCCCGAGATGGGATTGGCGGCGGCGTCTCTGGAACTATTTCCATATCGTGGCTCTCGGTAATAGGGTTTTCGCGACGGAGATTTTAAGTAGGCGGAATGGCAGAGTCGGAGGGCTGACGAGGGGCCCACACCATAGGGCGGCGCGGGCCCCTCCTTGGCCGCGCCGCCTTATGGTCTGGCCACCTCGTGGCCCCACTTCGTATGCTCCTCGGTCTTCTGGAAGCTCGTGGAAAAATAAGACCCTGGGCGTTGATTTCGTCCGATTCCGAGAATATTTCCTTTGTAGGGTTTCTGAAACCAAAAACAGCAGAAAACAGCAACTGTCTCTTCGGCATCTCGTCAATAGGTTAGTGCCGGAAAATGCATAATAATGATGTAAAGTGTGTATAAAACATGTGAGTATGGTCATAAAAGTAGCATGGAACATAAGAAATTATAGATACGTTTGAGACGTATCAAGCATCCCCAAGCTTAGTTCCTACTCGCCCTCGAGTAGGTAAACGATAACAAGGATAATTTTTGAAGTGACATGTCGTCTGATACGTCTCCAACGTATCGATAATTTCTTGTGTTCCATGCCACATTATTGATGTTATCTACATGTTTTATGCACACTTTATGTCATATTCGTGCATTTTCTGGAACTAACCTATTAACAAGATGCCGAAGTGCCGCTGTCGTTTTCTGTTGTTTTTGGTTTCAGAAATCCTAGTAAAGAAATATTCTCGGAATTGGACGAAATAAAAGCCCGGAGGCCTATTTTCTCACGAAGCTTCCGGAAGTCCGAAGACGAAACGAAGTGGGGCCACGGGGAGCCAAACCCTAGGGCGGCGCGGCCCCCCCTTGGCCGCGCCGCCCTGTCATATGGGGCCCCCGTGCCCCCTCTCGACTTGCCCTTCCGCCTACTTAAAGCCTCCGTGACGAAACTTCCGGCACCGAGAGCCACGATACGGAAAACCTATCGAGACGCCGTCGCCGCCGATCCCATCTCGGGGGATCCCGGAGATCGCCTCCGGCACCCTCGCCGGAGAGGGGAATCATCTCCCGGAGGACTCTACGCCGCCATGGTCGCCTCCGGAGTGATGAGTGAGTAGTCTACCCCTGGACTATGGGTCCATAGCAGTAGCTAGATGGTTGTCTTCTCCCCATTGTGCTATCATTGTCGGATCTTGTGAGCTGCCTAACATGATCAAGATCATCTATCTGTAATTCTATATGTTGCGTTTGTTGGGATCCGATGAATAGAGAATACTTGTTATGTTGATTATCAAAGTTATGCTTATGTGTTGTTTATGATCTTGCATGCTCTCCGTTACTAGTAGATGCTCTGGCCAAGTAGATGCTTTTAACTCCAAGAGGGAGTACTTATGCTCGATAGTGGGTTCATGCCCGCATTGACACCGGGACAAAGTGACGTAAAGTTCTAAGGTTGTGTTGTGTCGTTGCCACTAGGGATAAAACATTAGTGCTATGTTCAAGGATGTAGTCACTAGTTACATTACGCACCATACTTAATGCAATTGTCCGTTGTTTAGCAACTTAATACGGAGGGGTTCGGATGATAACCCGAAGGTGGACTTTTAGGCATAGATGCAGTTGGATGGCGGTCTATGTACTTTGTCGTAATGCCCAATTAAATCTCACTATACTCATCATGATATGTATGTGCATTGTCATGCTCTCTTTATTTGTCAATTGCCCAACCGTAATTTGTTCACCCAACATGCCGTTCGTCTTATGGGAGAGACACTTATCA